>NC_071468.1:103135689-103438720 GCF_028500815.1 Rissa tridactyla
ACTACCTGAAAGGAGGTTGTAGAGAGATGGGGGCTGACCTCTTCTCCCTGGTGACAAGTGATAGGACGAGAGGAAGCGGGTTCAAGTTATGTCAGGGGAGGTTTAGATTGGATATTAGGAAACATTTTTTCACTGAAAGGGTTATTAAACATTGGAATAGGCTGCCCAGGGAGGTGGTGGATTCACCATCCCTGGAGGTGTTTAAGAAAAGGGTAGATGGGGCCCTTAGGGACATGGTTTAGAAGTGGCTTTTGTCAGGGTAGGTTAATGGTTGGACTCGATGATCTTAAAGGTCCCTTCCAACCTCAGCAATTCTATGATTCTATGATCTTCCTTCCAAGAATATTTTTCTCTTCTAAAGCCTGCATTTATTGTAAGTCTACAAAACTGTCAACTGAATTTAGAGATACTCTGTTCTTATAGGTCAGTAATGGGAATTCCTATATGAAGCCTGTCCCTTAAACCAAAAATGCAATAAGTCTTATAAAACTTGGATAACGGTCAGGCATCCCATGATTATTTGTAAATATACTGTGCTTCCAATTGTGTCACAGAATGGAATTATGAGAGAGTGGAAATTCCTTGGATGAAAGGACAGAAAGGCTTTCATCAATATGCCAAAGTGAAGTCTGTCCTGGACTCCTTAGTGAAGGTAATACACATGGTAGCTGTGTGAGAGGATATTCTTGGCAAACACATTGTTTTTTCTTGTATTAAGTCTGAACTTAAGTGAGAGATCATTTTACCTAATACGCAGAAATGAACAAAAAAAGTGGAAACAAGCCAAAAAAAGCATTAGTATTTTAGAATTGCTTGTTTGGAACTGGTGCTTCACTTGACTATGGTATATTCAAACTGAAAAAAAATTAGCTACAGATCCATCTAAAATTGGAAAGGCAGATGACACCAGACATTCTTCTACATGCGTGTATGTAACTAAATATGTGTATATATGTCAATAGACGTATTCAGGGAGAGTATACAAATACAACAGTCGTTGATGTTGACATCTGGAGAATACACTCTTATGACAATAGTTAAATCTAGAAATAAAATAGGTAAGAATGTGGTCCATACTCTATGTTTGTGCTAACCCAAGAAATGCCTCAAATGACCGTTAATCTCCATTCTTGGTCTAGAAATTTCTTGGATACCTAGATAACCTTTCACACATGCAGTGTGGTGTTCCCCTCTGAAATGAGATACATTGCTCCTGGTTGTCACTGCTAACACTTGAAAGGGATAGTGGACATAAATTTCTACAGTAATATGATTAAATCTTCATTCAAGCAGAAAACTTATCCACATTCCATTGTAAGCCTTTAGGGAGGCAAACACTCAGTTACTGCCTCCTAGGAGAGTTCCCTTTTTTCCAGATTATAGATTCTCAGTCAGGAGGCTAACAAGTTGATCAGACTCTGGTATCCTAACATGATATCCATCTAAATGAGTGTTAGGTGTCTACCATGGAGATACCTACACCTGAGCTATTCTTCCTGAAATTTGCTCCTGCCCTTTAAGTACTGTTTCTCTCTCTTGACAATAAAGGAAGTACAAAACAACTAGGACAGTGTGGACACTACATCTGGTCGCCACACTAAAATGTATCTTCCGTACTTCATACACCCAATCCCAGAAGAAGCAGATGCTGGCAAGTGATCAATAAAATTTCAGTTAGATTATAGAATCATAGAACAGCCCAGGTTGGAAGAAACCTCGAAAGATCATCTAGGCCAACCTTTTGTGGGAAAGGGAGCCTAGATGAGATTGTCCAGCACTCTGTCCAATTGCATCTCAAAAACCTCCAGTGATGGGGACTCTACCACCTCCCTGGGGAGGTTGTTCCAGCGATTGACTGTTCTTACTGTAAAAAATTTCTTTCTCATGTCAACATGAAACCTCTCCTAGTGCAACTTGGACCTGGAATACTGTGATGAGGTCCTCCTCTGAGCTGTCTCTCCTCCAGTGAGAATAGACCTAACTCCTTCATCCTTTCTAAATTAGGGCAGATTTTGGAGCCTTTGATTTTCATGGCCCTCCTTTGGACCCTCTCCAGTCTGTCTGTGTTTTTCTTGAATTGTGGGGACCAGAGCTGGACACAGTATTTCAGGTGCGGCCTGACAAGCACTGAGTAGAGTGGGATGATCACATCTCTGTCTCTGCTAGTCATGTCCCTCTGGATGCAGCCCAGGATCCGATTTGTCTTCATTGCTGCAGCACTGCACTCATGTTCAGCTTGTTGTCCACTGGGACCCCCAGGTCCCTTTCAGCTAGGCTGCTCCACACCCACACAGATTGTAGCCTGTACTGGGCTCTTTGATTATTCTGACCCAGGTGCAGAACTTTGCACTTGAGTTTGTTAAACTTCATACTGTTCTTCCTAGTCCACTCTTTCAGCCTGTCCAGGTCTCTCTGTAAGACGGCTGACATGTCAACCTCACCACCCAGTTTAGTGTCATCAGAAAACTTGGTGAGGGTGCTTTCAACCCCACCATCCAGGTCATTTATGAAGATGTTGAAACAGTCTGGCGACCAGTGTAGATCCCTGGGGGGCCCCACTTGTGACAGTCTCACAGCTTGAACTCAGCAATTGAATGTGTCAATTAGGAGAGTTAAAAACTCTAGCCTCGTTTATTTCTCACAGTACAATAGGATATAATTTCTCATCTTATCAAATATCGCCCTCTAAGGAAGTAAAAGACTAGTGTTAAATGTTACCACATCTTACAGAGATCTTACAAACAAAACTGCCAGAAGAGCAATTTTCATCAATGAGAGTATAATCATTCTGAGTCAGCATCCTCACTCTTAGAGAACAGACACCTTAAACATCCTTAAATGTATTCCAAATTCTGTATGGATACTGTGAAAAGTCCTCCCTCTAGGAAGATGTTTCACTGTTTTCTCTGTTCCGTGGTAAGTGTTGTGTGATGTGAATGCTTTGTATTGTCTGTGAATTTCCATACTTGGAGCTTCCATGTCAGACAGTAAAACCTTCCGTAAAAGCCAACGCGTCATCTTTTAGCTCCTCACCATGTATATCAAGATTTTGCTTAATACAGTTTTAAAGTATTTACCATTTCCTAGTTTAGACTGCAGACTTATGAAGATAATCTTTTCCAGCCTTTCTTTGTAAGCCCAAGTTTCAAGCTCTTACCTAGGCTGCTCACAGTTACTATAGAAACAGCAAATGCCCCACAGGAAATGAAAATATTTCTTATGCAACCGTCATTGACGTTCATTAGCTACTTGATACTGTCTTTGAGGGTAATCATAGAAAATGATGTAATTTTTAGCCTCAGTAGATGCTGCAGCTTTAGACTGTAGAATGTGAGTTACATCGTGGTCATGTGGTAACAGGGTGTCCAGGGTTAGTGATAAGCTTGTTGTGTAGTGCGCACTTAAGTCAGTGACACACATTTTTATTATAGTTATTTGAATTAGATAAAGCTAGTATGTCTTTTTTTTTTTTAATGTGTTGCACCTGCTTCTTCATATCCTGTCATACCCTCAGAATTAGGGTAAGTGGTTGAAATATTATTGTGGGAAGCAAGTTTGGAGTGGACACAGAGAAAAAATCTGGACTGCTCTGTTCTGTACTAAAGGTTTTTTATACATGTGGAAAGAAGTCAAATGGCAGTTGAGCTTGTTCTCATAATTGAATCCTTTACTTACATGATTTTTTTCTGCTTACTCCTCTTTTTTCTATACAAGTCAATAAAGTTTCATCTGAACATGAGGTGATCTTGTTTGATTGTACTTACATCGCCTTTTAGTATCATGACTTGTAATCAAAATTTTCTTGCAGCATCAGGAGAAAACAAGGCAGAAAATAGCAGAATGTTTGAGATTTCTATGCGCATAATGAGAAGAAAATGAACCTGTCTGATTCAGTCGGTTATGTCTTTTCAATATAAAACTCTGATATATCAGCATGCTACAGTTTATTCCATAACTTCTATTTTTCCAGGTACAACTGTGCCAGCACTGTTGAATAGCACCTCCAATCAGCTTTACCTGCATTTTCACTCCGACATTAGTGTGGCAGCAGCTGGTTTTCACCTGGAATACAAAAGTAAGACTGCTGGCTTTTTGAAACTGTCTCAGGAAAAAGCATGCATATGGAAAGGGAAAGAGAGAATTTATATTGTTCTTTGAGGTTTTGGGTTTTTTGTGTAGTCTTCCCTGACTACCAAAGTCTACCTGGCGTGAACCTGATATAAGTGGTATCTATTAAACTGAAACTTTAAATGAAGTGTAATTTGAAATTTCTGAAAACCAGCTTTCACAAATTAGCGGCATATAACAAATCCACCTGGCAATTCAGAACGTTTTTTAAATGTGGGATTTAATTATGGTGTGGGTTCTTTTTCAACTTATTTCAGCTTAGTTCTGAAATTTAGGTAACAAAAAAAGTAAGAATTAGTTTCACTGCTTGAAAATAGATAAAACCTGAGCAGATAACACATTTTTTTCCTATTTATATGTATGTGTATTTCATCCTTGCTGTTCTTTCCTTTCCTTCAAATTCTTTTCCCTCAACAAATTGCTGTAATTGAAAAAAAAACACATTACAATCCCAGAGCAACAAGAAAACACTACGGTTATCTTCGTAAATCACTGGTGGTATGAGCACAATAACCTAAGAAGTTTAATAGCAAATTCTGCTATATATAAACTTTTTATATGTTTTGTGAGCGGCTTGTTTCTAAAATACTAGGTTTAGTGTTATAAACATCAATGGATTATCTCACATAATCATATTTAATTCAAACATGCATGTTTGTTTTACTGCCTCTGTCAAAAACTTAAAGTACTATAATACAATAGTAATTGCAGCACATGTGCTTGCATAGTATTGCTTTTAACTGGAAATAGTTATTGCTAAGAATATTCTAGTCTTTAAAATAATAATGTGATGACAAGTTAGCAGTCTGATGAATGCTTTGATGAAGGTCACAAAGTAAATCCTCTTTAATTTTTGAAAATGAACATGCTCTATTTTCATACAAAGGCCATTCGAGAGTGTTCTTGAAAATGGAGTTCATTTTTGTATATTTTGAATATAAAATATAAATATGTACAGAATTTTGAAAGACTAGATTTTCAGCTCATAACAAATATTTTATACTAAACATAATCCACAAGATAGTCTTATGTTTTAATTTAGTTTCCTGTTTATTTCAAGCATTTATATGCAAGCATATTGTAGTTTTTTTGGTGACACTCATTCTGATGGTGATATAGAATGACTATTACTTCTGCAGGAAATTTCTTAGCATCTACTATTTTGACAAAGTTCTCTTTTTTTATCTAGGGAGCCTTCCTCCAAAATCGTCCAGCCTTTTTTCCTTCCTAAGCCTTTCCCCTTACCCTGCATGAAAGTATAATTCCATATGAAGTGGAAAAAAGTACAGTTTTTTTCTAGAAAGTTGCTGTACAATGAACATTTTGAAGTTCAGTTTTTATCTTTTACTGTATCAGTTTTATCATCCCTGTGACTCCTGAAAAAAATGTGTTCTGTTAACAAGTAAAAAGTGTCTGGGAGCATGCAAGGTCACTTGGATTTATGCTTTTGTTTGTCTCCTAATTGCCAGTCCCACAACTGTGCTCTGTTAAAACATCTATTGACTTCAGTGGTTCCAATATTTCAATGCCAGGGTTTTTCAGAAGTGCAACTCAGTACAGGTCAAGGTAGCAACACTCAGCATTCAGAACTTAGTTAACTATTCTGTTGATAGTCTGGCAGGAAAGAATTATTTCCTTTCTTATGTGGCTATATGGTCTCTGCAGGGCTAGCAGGAGTACAGTACATCTGTGTGTGTCTCTGAATACAGAAACCAGGCAAATCCCCCTAGCAAGAATTTACTGTTTTATATTGAACAGTCACCTTTTTAGATCAAGAGAGAAGCAAAGAAGTAAATACTTTTCCGTGTAACAAGATGCAGATATTGCTAGTGTTTGATTATGAATTCTGAAGCCTGTGATCTTTTGGTCACCTACTGTTTGAAGCAGTGTCAGAAAAACAAATACTTTTGGTTCAGAAGTTAATCTAAAATTTGGAATAAAAATGTGCTTTTGTTACAGGGTGTTCTTACTAAAGAAAACACAAAAATGTTTGATGTCTGGGAAAAAACATGCAACATGAAATGCTATGTTAGAACATCAGGTACTTTTGATAAAAGCCAAGGAAAAGGAGGGCTAGATTCATAGTCTTTCTAAATAAAATGCTTTGCAGCTGTAACATTCAGCTCTACTATAAGAGACCTCAGTTCAATTCTTTCACCTTCTTGCAGAAATTTGAAGTCATAGTGGGAGTCCTCAATATCTACTTTTAAGGCTGCACTACTTAATAAGACTAACTAAGCAGCTCTAGCAGGATTTGTATCAGCATTCTATTTACCAGGAAAAATGGTTAACCACTCAAGTTCAGCTTGTATTTAAACATTTTGTAAAAAGTAGTAGAGCACGAAGATCAGATGTATAAAGAATACATCACTATTGTGAGGCCAGAGACCTATGTTTAATGTGTTAGTTAGAGGACAGAGCTGGACTTGGGTGTATGTAGGATTTAGGCAATTGATCATGATACTTAAGTTGGGACATGGTTTTAAGTTCTTGTTGAAATACACGTTTTAAAAGTTTATGGAATGGTATTATAGAATAGACCTTAGGAGTTTGTCTCCTTTGCTGAAATTCTCTGTATGCCTCCATGGTAAGGATATTCCTCAGAGTAGCAGCAATGTGGGTTCAAATCATTGCAGGTAACAAAGATGTTTTCTCTTACTTTTTAAAGTTGTCAGTAGCTGCTTTGCAGGAATCCGCTCTGTTGTCTTCTTTCAGTTTGTCTTCATTGAGGACACAGGAAAAGCAATGGATTCGGGACCCTGCAGTAACAAAGGCCTTCTTCCCCATTCATTGATTCTGCTCTTTATTGTATCTCTTTTATTTTATTTAACCACAACAAAAGGAAATTCAATGACTTATGGAAAAAAATAGTATTTCGAAGATGAATGACAGATTTCCAGAAAGTTTTATATAACATCCCTTTAATTTCCTGATCAGAAAGCAAGCTGAGGGGACACACTAGATTAGAGAGAGGAAGAGAGAGCACAAAATCGCTCGGAAATATTGTCAATGAGTAAAAGCTAGTATCAGTAAAGATTAATTTAAAAACCCAACAGAATTATGCCAGTTTATACGAGCTGAAAAACTGCCCCTTAGTTTTGTAAAGGAAAAGAAAAAGAAATAATAATAATAAATGACAGTAATATAATCCTGGAAGTAAACCAGAGTTAATATGTATTTATGTATTTTAAAATTTTCCAGCATAGCCCTTCAGCAATGTAGATGCAGAGGATTAGTTATTTAATGGTGTTTTACCTATGGATAGATACAAAGTTCATAGAGAAGAAAACTCAAAAAAAAAAAATGTTAGCTAGTCCTCAGAGAACTAAAATTGGTGGACACAATTTTTATTTCATTTTCAACTAGATAATTTTGTTCTTTTAAGTATTTTGTTACAGAAATTTAGTGGGTGATTAAAATTTAATGTTTTAATTGGAAGTATTTAATTTATAGCTATGCTTATTTTAGTATTTGAGTAGTTCTTGTATTACTCCAAATACACTTCTGTGTAGTTCCTGCTCTTTCATGGAAGGGGAATGGCTTTGTTTATGAAATTGTTTTCCTGAGCAATCACTTGCTGTTAGTCAAAACTAACAATAAAAATTCACAGTTGTTCTGAATTTCCGTTGTATTTCAGGGAAGTCCACAGAGATCATGACTTAATTTTATTTTCTGGAACAATAAACCAAAATACCAAACTTCGTAGCTACCTATATCCTTCATAGTATACAGTCTTAGAGTTCTTTTCTCTTGCTTTCTCTTGCTCTCTCATTAGCGAGAGCGTTTTTCAGTTAGCATTGACTGAAATTATATGTATGCATCAGAGGATACTGGATCCTTTAATATGGTTTTAGATACAAGTATTTTGGAAAGAGAAAAAGTTACCTTTGAAATTGAGAAAGCTGTAATGCTTTTCACAAGGCACAAATTGTGTAAATCCTCTTTTTACATTTCACATTGTATTATATATATCTTTTTTTTTTTGTTTTTTCCCCTCCTGTCTTTTAATTTGGGAACCAGGCTTAGTGCTTAATCCTAAAACATTTCAAGAAAAATATTTAAGTAAATGAACTTTGTTTTAAATCTTTTAAGGATGAATAGAAACTATTACATGAACAGGAAGTGCAGTTAAAGTTGCTCTGTATTAATCGTTCCTGAATTAACAAGAATCATAAATTATTAGAACTAAAACCCTTCCTATGCAAATGCCCAGTAGGTAAGAATGTTAGTCCTGAAACAGCCAAGGGATGGCCTTGCACTTTAATATAATTTCTTCTCTAGTGAGAAGAACTTTAGGAATTACAGTGAAGAGAATTAGCTTTCCAACTATAGATATTACCAGAAAACTGGCGGCAATGTGCAATAAGAAGCTGCTGATCCTACCACATCCAGATAACTTCAGAACTTGCATCAGCAGGCTGCAAGAAGGGTAGAGGAGACAAAGTGTCTTCCTAATAGTGTTTCATCCAGCCTTATCTTCTGCATACATTTCACATTACAGTAGTAGGTAAAACTGCTCTGAAATAGCTCCAGAATCCTGCAGATCCCTAATGTCATTATATGAAAAAAGTCTTCATAACGACAGTAGGAAATGAGGATCACTTAGGAACACTCCCCTCATCCCAGAAGGAATTCCAAGGAGCAAGGAGCAAGAGGAGAGTGTCCTTAAATCACTATTGAATTATTTAGTCAGAATAGAAGTTATTTCTCTAGAATTGAAATTGTACAATGACCTTCATATTTTAGAATAAATGGATGAGAATTTCTACTTAAAAATATATTTTCACGAATGTAAATGTTATAAGGATGCCTGGTTTTAGATCAGTGTGTTAGGGAAAACAGCTTTATTTCAGTAAAATAGATGTAGTTTGCTATCATTTGGTCACATCTTATATCCCACACTGTATATTGTCGTTTTAAAGTAACTTTATAGAACTTCATAAATACTTCATAAAAGCTTCAGCCACTGATGACAGCTTGGTTTAACCCTAAATATTTCAAGATAATTTAACTAATTGTGTATGTTTTGTTTTATTTCTTGAAACATTGTCTTCCTTTTAGAAATGCCTTTCTCTTGTCCTGGCCATTTGTGGGTTCTTTCTATGTATGTTTTTATTTTCATGGGAAGGTTCAGGGAATCTGCTCCTGCAAACCTAAGTTCATGTCTAACCTAGGCAATGCACATGTTCCCCTTGTGGCCTTCAAAAAAACACAAGTCTTCCAGTAATTAATATAATTTTGTAATTTACTTTAGGATGTTTTTTTCGTTTTAGGCATCAAGAATGTAGGCATGAGTTGGTTGTCCAAGCTGAGTGGTCATGCTCAATTTGTAGGCTATGGTCAAACTGAGGACTTAGATGGGTTTTTTTGTTTCTTTGGGGGTTTGGAAGCAGGGTCAGGGATGGGGTTTTTATTTGTTTATTTTAGGTCAGATAGATACACAAACTCACTCAAATTAAAAGTAATAATTGGTCAATGCCTTCGAAAAATTTCATTCTGGTCATAACATAACTGTAAGTATTGTTGAGAGCCACTGTGTGGCATTGTTTCTTGTTATTTCAGAAGGGTTGTAGGTATTAAACTGGTAGCAGTAACCTATGATGAGAAATAAAGCATTACAAATATTCAACATAAAACTGTAGAAAAGACAGGAATTAATCATTTAAACTAATCCTTCATATGCATGTCTTTTTGTCCCCCAAATCATGGTAGAATAAATAACATAGTTATTTTCACAGCCACCAGCAAGTCCAATCAAAATGGGCTTTGCTGGATTTCTAATATGTACAACAGCAGTAAGAATAAATATTCCTGCTATTTGATTGGATTCCTTCTAATCTTAATGAACAAAGGAAACAACTATCCAAATGGTATGGCTTAGAAATGTGCCTGTTTAATTCAATGCATTTGTAGGCACTAATGTTTAGTATTAGTTTCAATAATTTCTTTAATATACAAACAAATTTTAAAAAAGTCTGGAAATAATGTTTGGTCATACAGCATGCTGCTTGAACGTCTCAGTTGAAGTCAGTTTGGTTTAGTAAGAAATTAATATATGATGAATATAGACATGTAGGTTTAGGCCACAAATGTCTCTAAAAATATGTGTGAATATATCCAGATTTAGTGATTAGAATTAAAATATTTCAGTAAAAACCCCCTTTTATGCAAACAATATTTTAATAGTGTTGTCTAGCCTTATTACCTTGAATTAGGACGTATGGCACAATTCATCATCATTCTTTTTGTAAGCTTTAGTTTTACCGCTATACCAAGACAATGGTAATATGTGTGAGAATGTAAGCTTACTTTTAATTACTGTCTCATTTTCTGAAGCTTCTCTATTGCATGTTTTCAAGTGCTAAAGGTTCTTAGGAGATGAAATAATGGAGTCGCTGGTAAGGGGACTAGAGAACAATGACTGCCTTTTGTAGTACTTCTCTACCATAAAGATCTCTAATGAATTCAAAGATAAAAATCAGACTAGCAGAGAACAAAGTTCTTCTAAGTAGCATGTTGTTTTTCATAGGTCCAGATTAAGATTTTTCATGCAATTCAATCTGTAATGTGGCTCTCCAGTGCAGCAATCTTTTCTTTTTCCCTATATTAAACCAGGTGTGAATCCTAAATGTGCCATTTTTAGTTAAAAAGGTCCTGATCCTGTCAGTATATCTATACAACTTACTAGCCATTGACATGAATCTGACCCTCGTAGTAATTCAGTGAGATAAATGTATTTTCTAGGCTGGTGTCTGAAGCATGCAGTTTTGGAAGGGATGGCTTGGGTTTTGATATGCACCATCATCAAAATGGAAAGAACAATTCACTCCATCTTGATGTTTTTAATACAATAAAGAACAATATGTTTCAGTTAGCCACATAGGGGTGGGAGGGAGGAATTCAAAAAAGAAAGCCCGATGACTTTTGGTCAAGCTGTCAAGAAATTCTTCTGTTGTTCAGTTTGCAGCTTTCTGAAATGGACACTAATGGGCATTCACATTGTCAAATATGCCAGCAAGGATTTTCTTTCTGCCAGCAATGGCAGTGATGTTTGGACAGAATTTGAGGTAATTGTAGGCATGTATATAATTATGGAAGTGAGGCATATTTGTCTTATGCCACAGCAGAGCCAAGAAAGTATTTAGCAGGCAGTAAGTGGAAGAAGGTCAGGGAGAGGGTTATCGTTCTTGACATTGATGTGTTCTCTCTTGTACTGCATTGCAGAAGCTGATCTCTGAAGAGCATGCACCAAGCAATCCTTGTCCTTTTTTGATTGCTTGGGCTTGACATTTAACATGTTTTCCCTTTATTACTGACTGTTCACATACAGTCTAGTTTAATGTATTTCAGAGTCTCTGAATATTTAAGTTCTCTAGTTTGTCCCCGGATACCAGAATTTGTTTGCTTTCTCTCTTTAGATTTTTGGACCAGTTCTAACTAAACTAGTAATCTAAATAAACTAGGCTAGTATTATATAATGATTAGAATAATGAGGGCGAGGATTCACAATAATATTTGACTCTGTCTCCAACTCTCTCTTGCTTTTGGGGAGATAATATTGGTTCTTAGTGTCAGATATATCAAGTATAGTCAGTTATGAGGGGGTTTTGCCTAATGTTTTGTGATATTTTGCTAGAATATTCTGCATTATAATTTGTATCGTCAGACCAAAGAAGTAGTATATAGAACTTATTATACAAAGTATTATACAAAGTATAAGCAGCTATCATAAAGAAGAAGTATTTACCAGGTTATTAGAATCTGTTAAAGATAAAATACATAGTGTAATACTGTATCTAGCAGTTGCATAGAAAATGACTTTGAAGATTTTCTTTTGATCATAGTCTGTTTAAATTCTGTATGCTATTTACCTAATAGAACTATATTACAAGCACATTATTAGTATTGCTATGCAGTCACTGTTATAAAACTTTTTGTGACTCAGAAAAATCTGCAAAAGTAACTTTATTGATACAGATCTAAGACTGCAGGCCTGTAACTCTCAACACACAGGAAGGCTAAGTTCAACCAAAATACAAATTTCCTGAAGACAGGAAGCGAACCTCAAATTTATATTCACAGAATTCAGCAAGTACATTGCTATCTATAAGCAATTTAGTTACAATGTCTTTGTTAGGTACTTACATATTTAATAACAGTGAGTTTGGAACAGATCTTTTTAAATTTTGTTTTCTGTTCAGGAGTGAGAAGGGTAAGGAAATGCAGAAATAAGGCTCGGTTCACTTAAGTTGTGTCTGAACACTGGATTCTCAAATTAGTAAACAATAGGCGATATACTGTAGTTTGAATTATTGAAATAAGAAGTTACTCTTCACTTAATGATGGAGCAAACAGACAGTTTGTGTGGATGCAGATCACAGCTATTTAGTACCTGTACTCAAAGAAATTTTCCAGACATGGATACATTTATGGTATTGCGAAATACAGAGTGGTTGACCAAAAGAATGATGCTACGAAACTGCAACAAAGCCAAAACCATTGAAATTAATGATGATATCCTCATGCTTATTTGGAACATTACAGTTCTGTGTAACGACCACACATGAAGTCCCTAGCAGCCACATGAAGTCATCATAAGATCATTTGAAAGTTGATGGTATTGGTAGAACACCAACATTTGTAAATTCTGTGGTAGAAATTGCTGAAAATCTTTAAAGTATGTTTAGATATTTTCCTAAATTATACAATCCAGTACACAAAGGAACTACTTCAGGGAGATGCTGTGGCTTGCAACTATTAAATAATTCTTTATGTGCTAATTAGCAAATATGTAGTTTAATAACCCTTGCGTAAGTTGTTATGAAGACTGCACTTCATACCTTGATAGCTGTCAGTCAGCATTAGAATGGCTTGCCATTATCACTGTTCATTCCTGAAAAGGGTGAAATGTACAGAACATAGAAAGAATGTACATGATTATGGAACATATTTCCAGGGAAGAAAATAAAAAATGGCTCAGCAGTCAAAATTTCAGGTGAAAGTATAAAAGCTACTTCAAACTTCTATGTTCTTCATTAAGAAAAAATATTTACTTCAACTAAACCTTGAGCTTCAAGAAAACTGACTGGAAGCGGGTGAAGTGGGAAACACAAAATTCTTATGTGTGTATGTAAGATTTGTAAAGCATTTATACTTCAGTGATGAAAAGTAGATATGTGTAAACAGCATTATCTGAAAAAACCCTGTACTTCCGTAGAAAGACTAGTGTCTCAGTGAATAATACCAGATATTGTTGTGTGATGAACCATCTGGAACAACAGACTTCAAAGTGTCGGATGTCAGAGTAAAGCCAAATATCACGTAATTTCTGTACTAAACACTCTGTCAAGTTGCACTTATTGTCACCAAAGGGGTTAGATATCATAAGAAGACAGTGAGGGTTGTAGCATTTAGTCAGTTATTTTTTCATATGAGTGAACTGAAGGACACACTGTTGCAGAAGTGTATGACCAACAAAAGATGTTCCAAACATCAGTTTCAATAGTGTCACAGAAAAGGTAGAATGGTAAAAAGTAACAGGGATTGTATACTACAAACACTTCAGCAGACATAACTTTTTACAGGTTCAGAATGTCAGTTAGGAACTAATACTATATGGTGTGTTCTAAATCTAAGCTTAGAATAATGGTTCAAAATGTGCAAACCACTCACCTAAAAGGCGAGACACTCAGTCCCTGGGGAAGTTACTTTGGGCAACGTCTCAACGCAAAGGGAGGGATTATGACCACAGACCCACTGCTCTGAGAAGAACCACTCAAAGGGAGTCTCCAGCAGGGATCCTACTTTATAGCCTGATCGGACCTGAACTGTGGTCATCTGTTGGTTGTGGTCACGTAGCTTTCGTTGGTTGGGGGGTCTCCAAGGTGGGCTCATTGGCTGAGGTGGTCTCTAGGCTCAGGTATCTTGGGTATGTGGCCACCATGCCTGTGTACCGTGCCATTAGACCCACAGCGGAGGGTATGTATGTGGTGTGTGTGCTCCTGCCACACACACAGTAACACATTGAGGAAAGTATTATTTTTGTCTGATTTTCACAGAATTTGGTGCTAATATATTCGAAAGATCTGTTCTTATACCTTTTGAAAATAATTTCCATTCTGTTCATCATATCTTAATAAAATATCAGTTACATATTTATGTTCAGTAGTAACTTTCTCTAATTACTTCACGATTAAGATTATACATTTTAAATTGATTTTTGACTTCAAAGGAAGTTTTTCATTTTATAAGGAGAATGAGATTCTGTTGTCAGACCGTAAACTGACAAATCAATTCTGCTGGTCCTTCTGTTTGCAAAGAAAATCTTAAAAGCACAGAATTAATGAATCTAATCAGCAGTTTATCAACAGTCTTGTTCATTTGGAGCATTTTAACTTAGATGGCAGAGATGATATTTAATTTTCAGTTGCACTGACTAACAAACTCCTCAGATAAGCACACAAGAATAAAAGTGATACGCACTTTGCAAAAAGCAGAAAGTCATACTTCAGGTTGCCAAATTCAGGTGAACACATTTGAGAAATTACTAATCATGGATAGTCTTTGTAAAACTAATCTTCTGTCTGCTAATATGTGGCTTAAAAATAGTTAAGAACAGACTGTCCTGTCACACCTATGCAAAGATTTAGTTTTGGGTTAAGAGTACTAAACTTCAGATGTCTTAACTTCTTTATAGTCAATGGGGTTCTCTAAACATAAGGAATACCCTTGGCCTTTAGCTGTTCTTCCAGAAGGCTCTACCACCTAACCTCAATAGTTCTGCTCATCTATTGTTGAAAAGGGAGAATACGCGTACAATGTGTTTCCTTTTTCTCTCTCCATTTTCTTCACAAGGATAAGAAAGAAAAAAAGAAAAAAAAAAAACAAACCAAAAAAACACTAGAATTAGGTTGAAGACAATAAAATGGCATAGTATGGGATAGCAGTATGCTGTTGTAATTGGTACAGTCACAGTATATAATCTTTGTGTTTCAGTCATACCATTTGTATTTTGCAGGGTAGTTCTGAAAATTTATGTGTTTTAAGTAAAATTTCAGTTTAATGTTTAAATAAACTTTTAATTAATGTTCTCTTAAAAAAACCCAATGCTGTGGAAAGAATTCATTAGAGTAGAGAATATCAATGAAGAGCTGTTGTCCACTTATCTATGTTTTTTCAATCTTTGTGTTTACTTTCCTCAGCTGTAGGCCTTGCTGCCTGTCCAGAACCAGTAATTCCTAGCAATGGGATCAAATCAGGAGATAGATATATGGTGAATGATGTTTTGTCATTTCAGTGTGAGCCAGGATATACGTTACAGGTATTGCTTTCTTTCTTCTTTCTTTGAATTATGCATTGTGGAATAATTGCAACAAAATGGCAATAGACCCACCCCAAACCTATTTTAATGAAGAGTCTGTAGTGTGTCCATAGAGATGATTTAAGTAGAGCCTATGTGAATACCCCCACATTGTAAAACTATAAATGTGCAGCATGTCTGGCCCTCAGGAAATCTGATGGTAAATCTTGCCTCAGGTAAACATACCATCAAGCAGTAAAAACCATCAAAATGGGCAAGGAAATAACATGGTTAAAATGCTTTCTCTAGAAAATTATTTTAGTACTATGCTTATTGAAACTCTACTACGTTTTTCCATTTTTCAAAGTGGTTCTTCTAGGTGAAATTTTAACCACAGTGGTAGAAATACATCATGAGATTTTGTATTCTGCTTAGAAATTGCAGAATTTAGTTTCTAAAGCAAATTTTATTAATACTAAATTGATTCTTAAAAGTCTTTCAAGGAAAGAAGTGTTACAAATTAGTTCACAGATTGTGGATGTTCACTGTTCTCACACTGGTTTAGTTTCCCATGGTAGACATGTTATTGAGATACTGATTGTAAAAGTAAATCTAAGACTGGAAAGCTTTTTTCTTCCCTCGTTAGTTCCTCTATTTAATTTACATATATTCCACCACTTGTGTGATACATTGATCTGAGTTCTGAATCTTTTGGGTGGTAATAGGTCCCACTCAAGACAATGTGAAAACGTATCGCTGTATCAGGGAAAGCAAAGCGTCACAACTTCTCATCCAGAGAAGGATAAAGTCACGGCCCTCTGTCTGATGTTTGCCAAGTCAGTGCTCCCTCAGCATATATAGACTTATTCTTTGGTCTCAGTGTTCCTTACGTTCTCCTAAAATTCAGAAAGGATTCAGACTGAACATCTTAGCTCTAGGTTGGCTGTGGGAATACCTGCACTTGAAAAGTCTCTCTGGGTGATCAGCAATATGCTTACCTTTTCAGGCATGTATTACAGATATAGAGTCAAGTCTTTAACCTAATCCATGCTCTTTACATTTATAGCATGACTTGAAACAACCTCTATCAGAAGCATCCCATATCCATAGCAAAAAAATTCTGTCATACAAGTATCCTACTATTTAGAAAAGATCCAAGACTTGTGCACAATAAAGCCTACTCTGCCCATCCTGAGCACTCGCTGCTCATTTATTGGTTTGAAGATTGTTTACAAGCCAGCTGATGGTTCACATATAAACTACTTAAGTGTTTCTCTTTCCAGCAAAGGAAAATTTAATATGAATTTGAAAATATCTACTGGTTTAAAACCTTTAACTTTCAGACTTTATTAACTTTATTTCCTCTATTTCATCTTTCCCTTACAGTATCCTTTGTAGGCAGCAGTAATGTCAGTAACAAAATGAGAGATTTTATATCATATTCTTATTATACAGTCCCTTCAAAAGGACTGTCTGTCATTGAAGCCTGGCTCCCAAATAGATTCTGACTTCCATTTAAAGACTACTAATGAACCGTTAACCTTTTTCTATTTCAAAGTAGCATTAAACTAAGTATATGATAAAATACCATATTCTACAGATACATCTATATTGCTATAGCCAAGGCAAAGATTTGTGAACTTCAGTGCTATTCATTTGTTACAATGAGGTGCTGGCATGCTTTTGGCCTAGGTGAAGTATCACGGTTCAGTAACTATCACAAGCCAGAGACTGTTCCTTATAGGCTGTTTGCATCATGACACTGTTTTGGAGGTGAATGCAGAACAGTTAAGGAGGTAGATATACAAAAGAATGTACATTTGGCCTCAAGACTAGAAAACAAGCCCAAGCACTTCTATTAGTACAGATGTAGCTTATACGTTCTTGTAGTCCTTTTTTGTATGCACTGAGCTAAACTTATTATTATGAATCCTTAGACTGAGGACATTCTATTTCAATGCCAAATCTATCTGGAAGTCAGCCTATAATAAACTTGGTTACACAACAATAAATATAATCGTATTTTAATAGTTTTTGGATTAAATCAAAAGTAATCTCTTTTTTGCTTCTCTGAGAAAGATTCCTATTTTGAATATCTGTAGAAAATGTGTGTGGAATTCTTTATGTATTTTTATTCAGTTCCACTCTGTGGTGAAAGGATCACAGTCTGATGGTGATGCTGGTAGGGCTGTCGTATAATTGCTGTTCATATAATTGCCCATAGGTGCTTAGCACCTCATTGCTGTGATCCTGGCCACTGCTTCTGACCATTAAGTCTCAAATATATATAGGCAAACATCTGATTGTTGGGTTAGTTTGTAGCAGTGATCTGATAGAAAAAAGTGAAACACCCTATACTAACTGTTTCCTCTGGAGATGGAATATCTTCTAATCCCGTTTATTCCATCTAAAAGCCAGGTATCTAATCTGAATCGACTGTTTAGGCTGTCATTGTGACACTAAACAGCCACACACCTCCAAGGGCTGATTCATACAAAGGTTTTGTATTAGGACAGGTACCTTCCTCTGAAAGTATCATCTTTCTTCACTGATTAGGATATCAAAAAGTTAACAGGGGTATCTAACTTTAAACTGCTTAGGTTTGGTGGGGTGACTCCTACTTGTATTGCCCATCATATTACACACCCTTCTCTCCCTACTTTTTCAACTATGAAACATCTGAGTTTTCCATATGAAAAAAGGGAATGATTCCATTTTTATAACATGGGTTGGAAACAGGTAAACCCTCAGGATACAGCATCGTTGAATTTTCTGTCCATACTCAAAATAGTACTGCTGAAATACTGAGGTGGAGTGATAACAGTAGAATATGAATACTTCAGAAGTATTTGGAGTGAGTACAGGAAACCTTTTGAAGATACACATTGTTAGCCCTGACTTGGTATTTTGGATCTATTTTTACTGAGGAAAAAATCAGAAATGTGAGTTCATAAATACAGTATTAGTGTAAACAATCAGGTATTTGTGAGGAAGAGATCTGCACAAAAGAAATTGATCTGTGTTAATGCTAAACTTTAATACACTGTGTATCTCACTATCACAAAACCACACAATGTATTTTGTCTGTATGCAGGTCTTTTCTGTAGTCCCTGAGTGTGACTAATTGCACTTTTGTTTTTATACTTACAGGGATTCCATAATGAAATACTTTCTTAAAATTTCATTGCATATTGTTGCTCAACTGTACTTCTTACCTCTATTTCCGCAGATATACAAATGTAATCCTAACTGTGGAATCTGAATTCTATAAAAACTAGTTTCATGATCTTGTCTAAAGTGTAAAACAAAAGATCTTCTATATCCAAATTCAATAGAAAAGAGTTTGAATCTTTTCAAAATGTTAATGAGGATTTCTATGCTGTATGGACTCTGCTGTAAGAAAGTGCATACACATGCATGCATAGCATGTGGCTCAGACAGGACAAGTAAAAATGGCTCCAAATTAAAAAGAAATAATAATGAAAATAAGGTTCTATGAGGCACAGCATGTTTGCTATTCAACAAGTATAGATCAGCATAAGTTGGCAGATTTTTTATTTTTTTTTTTTAACTCTAGCTGTGAATTTACCTTCAGTCTTTAAAAAACATATTCACAGCTAGCAATAACAATCAGGTGCGGATTAGTTTATAATTGAGACTTACCAGAAAAGTCATAGAACTCAAACTACTACCTGGAGATGCATAAGAAAGGTAATTGCTAGCTGTAGGATTAAGTGTCTCCCCTCAGGAGGGGACTTTAAAAGACTGAAATCAGAATGTGCTCTTGTTGGGAAGAGGCTTGAAGCCAGAGGAATCATTTCATTTTATTTTTCAAAAGATCTTTTATAGGCCATTTTACTTTTTTCCTGACTGTGGTAGTTAAATTATGGCTTCCCCCCCGACTCACATCAGAGACGTGCAATCATAGAAGACTAGGAAAAGAGAATAAAATAAAACAGGGAATATCGCATTAAGTAAATTATTCAAAACCTCATGTATTTTGCAAGTAAATAAGATGACACAGTAAGTGTCACACATTTTTCCTTTAAAACAAAAAGGTTGGTGTTTTTTAAAGTATTTTATTGAATTGCTATCAATTTGTAGTATTTTTATAAGAAAAAGACATTTAATTTTTCATAATTTTAATGAAAACTGATTTCCTTCCAAGCCATTTTTTTGGAAATGCTTCACTTTGTCTTTCAGAAGCTAATTGTCTAAATATACTTAACTAAATGATTAATTAAAGTAGTTTTATTCCATAGCGTTCCATACAGTTGTATATGAACTTTATTGAACGTAGTGTGTGTAGGGTTTTTTTTGTAAACATACCAAATGACATGGACGTAATTTCATTAAATGAATTTTCCTGTACTGTAGTTTACTTATATTTTTCTTATTTTTATGAGAATTTGATTGCTATGGACAACTAATATTTAAATAAGTCTTCATATTATATTGAAGAAATACGCTGCCTAACTTATATTAGACTCTTAATAGGCTTGATAAAAATAAACAAGAGATGACTTGACCAAGTTTTTATATCTAAATGATTAAAACAGGAACTAAACCTTGCTCTCAGTCCCACGTTTCGATCTTTATATCAGACTCTCACTCCAGCCAGTTTATACAGCTTTCACATTCCAACAGCAGAATGCATACATAACACGAGGTCAGAACTGACAAAACTGACAGAACTGACAAAAAAAGCCTTTTGTTTGCACTACTGTTTTCAGCTCAAACTGTTAGCAGTGCAAGCACAGCTGGGACCACTTTGCAGTTGGTCCTAGGCAGCCACCCTGAAGTATGTGGAAATAGGCTTTGCAGATTACAGCCATGTCATTTTTCACTTCCAGCTACCACATGATTCTGCTTGGTTCTTGTGATGTTTCTTAATAGGGAGAGCAAATTAAAAGTGACAGCTAAATAAAGAGGCACTTGTACTTTTATAGCTGTCTGCCAAGATGTTGCACGTATGCAGTGGGTCATGTTGTGAGGCCGTGTGAGAGTTCAAGGCCTGCTGGTAATCGTGGATGACTGTCTTGGCATGGTTCACAGCTGTACCATCTGTAGCAAGCAGACATGGAACAAATTCCTCTCTGTGTCTGTACTGCTCACTCAGAGCACTGGTTGATTCATTCCAGATTGCAGCCTGAAAATTAACTAGTATGCTTACACTGTGGATGAGAACCCTGGAATTGAAATAGGGAGTGAACCAGTTTGACCATAAGAATGCATATAGTCAGCTGCTTCTGTCATGTAACTAGCCTTATATTAAGTAAAAAATCTGAAGAGGTTTTCAAGTTATCAAAGGAAGAGTGTTTTAGAACACTTATCCAGTAGAAAAATAAGAACATAAAACCTGAAGTATTTGAAAACAGAGTTCTACAAATTCATAGAAGTAATTATAATGCCTTTGGTTGATATAAGAAAAGACACAGATAAGATGATTTAGAAGGTTGTCTTCAGCTCTGCCTTCCCGGAAAGTCCCCTAGTGAGTATCTGTAATCAATATTTTTCCCTTTCCAAACAGGGCCGTTCTCATATTTCTTGTATGCCAGGAACAGTTCGACGCTGGAACTATCCATCTCCTCTCTGCATTGGTATGGATACTTACTTGTTTTCAGTGTGTTCTGAACATCAGTCAGAAGAAACTTCTGGCTTTGTCATGCCTATTGTGGTGGGAGGTCTCCCTGCCCATGGTAGAGGGGTTGGAACTAGATGATCTTCAAGGTCCCTTCTAACCTGAACCATTCTATGATTCTGTGATTATTCCTTCACTTAATTCTGTTTCATTCAAAACTTTTTTGAATTTCCATTTTTGTCTATGAAATATGGAAAAAATTACAATAAAATTTCCTTTATATATAGTGTATATGCTATTTAAAAAAAATATTGTGAGAGTGGGCAAAGTAGGAAACCCAGATGTTTACTGTTGTTTGGCTTGTCCTGAATACTCTGCTTTGAATCAGGCTCAATCTCTTCAGAAGGGAGAGGAAGCTAACACATTCCTTTTGCAGCATGCTCAGCTTGGAGAACCTTCTCAAGAAGGTTGCAGGTTATGCAGGGAGCCTAGGAGACTTCTCAAAGCAGACACTTGGTCTGCCGTGGAGAGCAGCAATGAATCCAAGCTTTCAGGAGTGGTGAAATGAAAAAGAGTTTTAGCGATCCATAAAAGGCTGTCTCTCTTCATCTGAGAAAGCTGTTAAACGATGCTGAGTTTAAAAGCAAAGCTAAAAGGAATTTCCCTTTTAAGCACACAAAGACCTTGCCGAACAGATCTGAGTTTTCCCTGTGTAGATAATAACCTTGTTCTATTGTATTGTTTCTTGATTAAACAAAATTTAAGAGCATCAAGATTTTGGCATGATTATTTCAAGACAAAGCAGGAATGAAGGTGAGAGAAGCATAGCTCCCTCATAACATTCTGTCACTTCAGCTTTGAAATACGTTCTTCAGGGGATGCTTTTAACTTTAATATTCAGACAGCAAAAGCTGTTCCTTTTAGCATCATATCTAAGAGGAATGTAAAAGATTGGGATGATATTGAGCAATATTAACATGAAATGGTTTTAAAGATTCCTTATCAAGTATGGGCTATATATTATTTTGTATTGTCAATTTCTATAGAAGCAGTCATTTCCGATTAATATGAAAGCACTGCAGTTCCTTCAAATCAATTTTAGAAATGGAAAATTTAATTCAGGAAGGTGTATTTTTGGGTTTGGGTGGGCTTTTTTTCATTCTAATAATATGTTTCACCTTGTATATTAAATATAGTTCCTATTTGCAAACAGTGTGATCGTTGGTTTTTATTTTTTCCTCCTTTAGTTCATGGAATTTTTCTGTCCCAGAAGCTAAAATACCCCAAGAAAACAAACACTAACACATGACTCCCCCCAGCCTCCTGCCTCAAACCTTTAAAATGGTGATTTTTCTAGAAATGCAAAACAAAATCTTTTCTTTTTACGAAATAATGTATTTAACATTGCAGGGAGATAGAGATACTTGAGAAGTTTGAGACTGATTTCTCAGCTTTTTAGTGGATTTTTTCCTGTTTTGATTCAATTTCTTCTGTGGTCTAACCATTAGTTTATTTTCATTTTTTCAGTAAAATTATCACAACACACAGCATCACAGTACCACAATTCTGTTACCAGGTCATACATCCCTGTAACAACTGGCATGAAGACTCATCGGCTTTAAAGTAATGATTCTGCAAATAATAAATACAGTTTAGCTTGATGTCATCCTAAATGATGCAAATGGCTTTTCAATCTCCAAACACATCAGTAAGCTAAAGAAAAGCATACAGATAGTAAGCAAAGAATATTTCTGTTATGCAGCTAGTCTGTCTTCTTCCTGAATTAAAGAAAGAACTGTGGTGGGCTATTTTTTTGTTTGTTTGTTTTTAAACTCAAGTGTGGCTTTAGCTATATTAACTAGTAGGTCTGCAACTGCATCATAAATCGGTGTCATCATTTAGTTTAATTACAGATTTGTTCCTTTGAAGATGAAGCCTATCTCAACATAGCACCAGACATTTTTAACCGTAATTGGCAAGCTGAGACAACGGGTTACCCAGGCTATATGAGCAACTACACATTTGCAGTAAAATCACAGTGGACGTGTTGCATGAACTAAACATTTTGCTCTAACTTGATTTTTTTTTTCTCCTTCATGAGGAATGTTTTGACTGTGATAAATTTGAGTGCATGGGGATCATGGAGATAAAATGGAAAATCCAATTTTGGATTTATCATATGCCAAATATTAAGAAATAATATTATTAAAAAATACAGTGACTTTCTTTTTATTTTTAATAGCTAAATGTGGTGGAACACTGACAAACATGGGCGGTGTGATCCTGAGCCCAGGTTTTCCTGGAAATTACCCTAGTAACTTAGACTGTACATGGAAAATTTTATTGCCAATTGGATATGGTAAGTAAACTTAGGTTTGAAGAGCAATTATTTGTAATCATCAGATTTAAACATATATAAGAACATTCTGATTTCCAGTATGAAATAGATTTTATCCAGTGAATGTATTGTGAACCCCTTACATAATTCTGCGCTATCTTTTGAATTGAAAATAACTGACGGTTTAAAAACATATCTTCATCTAAGCAATTAGTTATTTGTAAAACTCAGCCTGTGTCAGAAACTGATTTCAGAGCAAATGAAATCCGCTGCATGGAGATATATCAGATGAAATAGATAATGTGACTTCTAAATTAATTAGTGGTCTTCTTTTTAGTATCCTTTCATTGTCCCCTAAATGACTTTTTCACAGTATTTCTTATGTTCTATGAACATGGACAAAACCTCATTTCTAGCACTATGAATTTGGTTAAAAACATTCTAAAACTATATTCCAAATATCAGGTAACCGTTGCCAACTTAGAAACTTTCTAGGTTTGCTTTAAATCTATTGTCATATGGAAAATATCTTCATAAATAAATAACAATTAGATAGAGAAGGTAATAATGGGTAATAAGGGATCTATAAGTGCATGTATAAAACACAATCCTCTATCATTATCAGAAATGAAAGAGGAATAAGTTTTCTTGCTGTGAAACATTATGCCCCATTCTGTGAATTCTGTACTAGTGCTCAAATAAGAAAATTACGTTTAAAAGCTTATTATTAAATTCACTATACCCATCTCTGGAAATGAATTTATTTTCTTTGCTTTCCATTGCATTTATGAGAGGGATTTTTGTAGTAAGATAAACTACTTACAGAGAGTGTATTACACTAAGTTAATTTGTAGCAATACTGTGCTGCTATTTAGAATAGCGCCCTTTATCAGTGCCTACCTGGTAAAACTGATTCATCATAGTTACAGATAGCCTTAGTAGCCTTAGATATCCTTATAGCTTTAGGATGACCATAAACAGGACATCTTGTCTTATTTTGGCATTCTAAAGCTACATTTGCAGAAAATACAAATTGTAAGCAACTGTTCTGGAGAGATGTCATCCTAATTAGGCTACTATAATACAGCCTTTTAAGAACAGTCCTTCATTTTTCTCAGAGTTGCTGTTTTTCTTTAAGTTTTTCCATGTGGACGGTGTTTCATGGATTAACTATGCAAGAGCGTATTGTATCCTATTATTATCCCGCTCACTTCTCCGAAACTCTCCAGTAGTGGTAATCCTATAAATAGTAAAAAAATATGATTTTTTTTGGCAAGGGATTTGGCAGGTATAAGATGGTCGTGCGATTGATCTATCATTGCTTTCAAAATGCTAGAAGGGGACATTTTTTGCCATAAAATTGCTACAGGGATCTTTTTCACAAAGTCTCTGTCAGATAATCCACAGATAATGTCTTTATACCAGGTTTATATGTTGTGATTGATGTGATGTTTCACAGACAACTTCCACTGCAAAATCATGGATACTATTTTATGATTTATAAACATTTTTTATTTACTAAGAGCTGTTTGTCTACATTCATTCTATTATATCAAAATCAATACATGAAATCACTGAAACATAGAAAAACATTTCCAAAATTGAGTAATACTTCAGGACTTTTTTTTTTTTAATTATTTTAATGTGATACTGATTAGATTGAGTTAGAATTTAGCACTGTGAAAAAAAACTGATCAAGAGGACACTCATGACCACGTAATGATTGATTCAAATTCCACTGAAATAATTAACCTCACAGTGATTTCATCTCTCAGTAAGTATTCCTTTTTTCCATCCATTTATTCAAACTTTGTAGCTGAATAAAGCCCACGATATTATTGACTTCATGCAGGCACACAGGTGTGCTTAAACAAAGTCCAACAATAAAATTGTGGCAGCTAAATGAGTCCCAAAGTATAGTGCTTTCTTCATTACATGAAAATACACTGATCGTGTAAAAGATGACACTACTAAATTCCAAAGATTTTAAACAGATGGAAAGTACAACTTTTCCAGTAAGTTGCAGTGAGTTTGAAATTATTACAGGTACCTGTTAATTGATCAACATTTGTAAAAAAAGATTAGCTCAGCTTGGAATTCTCATTATTTAGAGTCTATTCAAGTGAGAGAGGAAATCCCGTTGAGACTGAAGCAGGAAGTAGTATAATTATAGTTTGACCAGATAATGATTTATTTTCTGTAGCAGTTTTATTCCATATAATTTTCTGTAAGAAATGATTTAGTGTAGAAAACTTTTTCTTTGACATATCAAATTGACAATTGTAACTTGTATAAACTTAGAGTTAAGGCTTGAGTGACACATATAGTATGTCCTCTAATTGAAATTAACATCTTTGAAAAAATCTTTAGGAAAAAAAAAAAGTGTATGTTTGTGTTTAAAATGTGGCTATTTTAGGCAGTTTAATTTTTTAAAAGTTAATGATAAATCTAGTTTTTGCTTTTAAAATACAAAGCTTTTCTATACTGAATATTTACAAATATTCATATAAATTCCATCTCACTAATTAAATTAGAATGATTCCATTTCAAAGGTACTCTCTGGCTCATCAGAGACTATTTCAGAACAGCAGACTACTTTTATTTAAATACCTAAACACTGATTTTGACTACATATATATGTCTAATTGAATTATCTGCTTTTCACTTCAGCAACTTAAGTATAATGTTAAGTAGCTGCTCAATTCTTTAGAATTTCCATGCTGCCGTCATCCAGTCTCTGGTGGGAATCACTGAATGCTGATACTGAAGTCAAGATGTTTCCAAGCTGCTTGGTGTCCTACCTCATGTGAAATGCCAAGAGCATTGTAAAATTATTGACTTTGCTCAAGTCAGACTAACCATATCAGACAGCATACGAGAGATGGCTGATACTGAGACTTTGATATGTTCTGTATGTGTCTCGCTATTGATAGCATCAGAATGAGTTTTCTTATTCTGCAGGTGAAATACTTGTTTTCATATCTCCCACTCTGCATAGGTCAGAGAAGGTACTAAATAACCCATATTCTTACAAGTTCTCTGTAATTTGGTTTATTTGGTAGTTTATTTAGTTTCTCCTGTAGCCAAAAAAATTAATCCATTTTATACAAACTATTAGATATCAAACCACAGAGGCAGAGAAAGGAGCTACAGAGCAAGAAGGAGTCAATGACTTACCCTAGTGATTAATCTATATGGTACTCTCCTGGAATTAACACTGTGTCTCTACTGCTATTTAAGAACGTCAGGCAGAGAGTTAAGGCATTGAATATTTCACATTGCTTTGTTGGCTCATGGTGGTAATTCTGTTTTATTCTTCATAGTCTACTGGAGCAGGGTTAGGCTCAAGCAGTGCGGTTGCAAGTTACTTGGTACTACTTGGTTTTCGAACCAGGGGTTCATCCCCCATCCGTCTTTTGATATTATATATACACATCATTTGAGAAGCCTGAATTCCAAGTCCTTGGTCCACATGAAGTAGTGCCAGAACGTAAAAACAGTTCTTCCCATGAGATTATGCTTATACTGCCAACTGTTCAGCATTTTGGCAGTCATCTCTCTCCCTTTCTTTTTGTGAGAAAGGCCTGTTTCAACCACCTGACTTGCAGAGAGAGTTTGTGGTAAATGATCCTGAGTAAATACTGTCACCAGTCTGGAGTTTAGTGCATTTTATAGTGGTGTATACAGAGAAGAATGGCTCTGGCCCGAGATGGAGGGAAGAGGAGGCATATATAGGTGACCTGGGTAAGGAAAAACAAGATAGAGTAGACAGGTAGAAGTAGGTGGTTAAACTTATGCCTCTGAAAAGTCACTCTGTTAGTAACCTTTGTGGGTACTGAGCTCATCCTGAGCCTCTATGAGAGACCTGGCCCAGCTACAGTAAAGCTCTTTTGGCAAAGTCCTGACCATGCCGTGACAGAGCAGGATTTGTGATGTGCCCCTCCCTTGAGTGTTTCTGTTGGCCGGTTTAGGAACCTGACAAGTATCTGGTTGTTGACTTTGTGACTTCATTGGTCCCTTTACATGTGGTTGTGATATTTATTGGGAGCCCAAAAATTAGAAGCTCCAATTCCTGCAATACTTAGCAGCTATTTCCTTGATGTAAGCATCTCACTTTGAATGGTAACTAAAATATAGTGCCTATAACAATTATTATGACATCTTTTTTTGTATTTGCACGCTGTAACATTAAGCAACATGAGTTATAAAAACTATTTTAAAATTTTCTTTCTTTCTTAATGCTGCAGGTGCACACATTCAGTTTCTGAATTTCTCCACTGAAGCAAATCATGATTTCCTTGAAATTCAGAATGGGCCTTACCACACCAGCTCTATGATCGGCCAGTTTAGTGGAATTGAACTCCCATCACCCTTACTAAGTACTACTCATGAAACACTTGTCCATTTTTACAGTGATCACTCAGAGAACAGGCAAGGATTTAAGTTGACATACCAAGGTAAGTAGGAACTAGCACAATGAACTTTATGTGAAAATTAAGTGGAAATGAAAAGACACCAGATATCGCACATTCTGTATTTTGAAATACATATATTCAGTATTTGAATATGTGAATTTTTTGTGGTCTTCTACTGATGGCTTTTTTTCTTCATCTTCATTTTTGTTAGGTTTTTTCCCCATTAGTGACAATAAAGTATCATTAATTCGTGCATATTTCTGAAATATTAGAATAGTCTTACTGAAAACTGTTGAGCCCCATTGCAGGTTCTGAACAGTTTAACAAAGTGGAATGGCTGGTTGAATTCTCATCTAACTGCAGTGAGGGAGATTCATGCCACCTTATTCTAGGCTCTTAATTTAGGTAACTTGGTTAGGTTTTCATATATATGTGTATAAGCCTATATGTTTGTGTAAATGTGTATGTATGTGTTGTGGGTTAATCCTGGTGGGCAGTAAAGGACCATGCAGCTGCTCACTAACTTCCCTCCCAACCCCCAGTTGGATGGAGGGAAGAAGGAAGGAATAGTAAATGCAAGAAAATCTGGGGGACAAGATATCCTTAATAACTGAAGGATAATGGGAAGAAGAGAGAAAGAAAACAAAACAAGTTATGCAAAGGCAATCGCTCACCACCTCCCACTGGCAGACCAATGCCCAGCCACTTCCAAAGCAAAAGATGGCTAACATCCTTAAACCCCCTTTTCTGCCTTTTATTGCTGAGCATGCTTTTATATGGTATGGAATAGTTCTTTGGTTAGTTCAGGTCATCTACCTGGTTGTGTCCCCTCCCAACCTATTGTGCACTCCCAGTCTATTCACTGGTGGGGCATAGTGCGAAAAAGAGATGGCCTTAATGCTGTGCAAGCACTGTTCAGCAAAAGCCAGGACTTTAGTGTGTTATCAGTATTGTTTTGGTCACAAATCTAAAACACAGCACCATATGAGCTGCTATGAAGAAAACTAACTCTATTGTAACTAGGCCCAGTACAGTATTTATTTGCATACACACATATACATAATTGTAGTTAGATTATATCTACAGAGTCCATGGATAGAGAGGAAAAATCTTCCAGAAAATAATCGTGAGCACCTGAACTAGGCTAATGCTCATAAAACGTGGCCACAAGGAGGTGACATCTCTCTATTGCCTGTGGAGTTTTCTTCTGTTACATAGTTTTAGAAGTAGGGCATACTCTCACAACATCACACCCATCTAGTGTGATTTTTATTCTGAGAAGTCAAGGGCAATTGTGGTTAGGCAGATGACTCTTTTTAGAATTTTCTGGAAGGACAGAAAATTTGCAAATTGCAGAAATGCCGAGTAAATAAAATACAAAGCCATGTGGTTTGTTTTCTGTATATGCTCTAGTGCTCTTTGTTCTTGTTCTAATTAGTGTGTTTTTCCTTACTATATCAACACCTTCCTTAATGGTATTGAGTCTATAGGCTTACCTATGTGTGATTAACTCCTGAGTAACAGCATTTTCTGTCATGAAATTGACAGTTAAGTCTTCAGTTGTTTGTAGACGGTATAATATGTTCCAGCTTGCTCAGCCATGTTTTCTGTTCCCTTTAAGGGGAAACACACATTCATATTTTGATGATCTATGACGGTTTCAGCAGGGGGACAAGGAAACAGGTTCAGTTTGCTTTTTAATCATCATAATACTTAGCTTTTTGTATCTTTAACTCTTCATGTGTATCTGGATCAAAACATATATTGTACATGGTATTCTATGCTTTTGGCAAGGACGGTGATGTTTGTTGATGTTTAAGGAAATGATAGTCCAGATCGAAGTAAAAGATGACATAGATTTGGAAAAAAGATTATCTGTATTTTGATTGGTTTCTGACGTAATGCCGTTGACATACGTCTACTTCAGACTCCTCCAATCGTTGGTCAGTGCTTGGGTCTGTTTTCACTTACAGCCCAGTTCCTAAACCCATTGACACAATTGGTACTGCAAGACTACTGTGACATCAGATGTGACGCAAATTACCTGGGGTTATCAGTTAAATTTTTCCTTTAAAGTCTCAAGAGATTCTTCAGTTCGAGAGTCACAATGTTTTAATAAAACTGAGATAGAGTTCTCTATCTTTGTCTATCTATATTGACAATGTGCGCTTGCAACCCAGAAAGCCGACCGTATCCTGGGGTGCTTCAAAAGAAGTGTGGCCAGCAGGTTGAGGGAGGTGATTCTCCCCCTCTACTCTGCTCTCCTGAGACCCCACCTGGAGTACTGTGTCCAGCTCTGGAGCCCTCAGCACAGGAAAGACATGGACCTGTTGGAGCGGGTCCAGAGGAGGGCCATGAAGATGATCAGAGGGCTGGAGCACCTCTCCTATGAGAACAGGCTGAGAGCCTGTCAGGTTGTTCAGCCTGGGGAAGAGAAGGCTCTGGGGAGACCTTATTGTGGCCATTCAGTACTTAAAGGGGGCTTGTAAGAGAGATGAGGACAAACTTTTTAGCAGGGCCTGTTGTGATAGGACAAGGGGAAATGGTTTTAAACTAAAAGAGGGGAGATTCAGACTAGATATAAAAAAGAATTTTTTTTGTGGTGAGGGTGGTGAAACACTGGCACAGGTTGCCCAGAGAGGTGGTAGATGCCCCATCCCTGGCAACATTCCAAGTCAGGTTGGATGGGGCTCTGAGCACCCTGATCTAGTTGAAGATGTCCCTGCTCATTGCAGGGGGGTTGGACTAGATGACCTTTAAAGGTCCCTTCCATCCCAAACTATTCTATAATTCTATGTTTCCATGATTCTATGATATTATGGTTTTCTACACTTAGCCTGTCTCAGGCAAATTTATTTACCTTTAATATATTCCATATATTTAAGCAATATCTGCTTATCAGCACAGACAGAAAGACTCTGTAATCTGTGCTACAGTTCATAGAACTGCAGGAAAATGTATTGCTACAATTTGTGTATCTTTTTATTTATTTTATTCATTTAGCTGATATTTTTTGTATCCCATTAGAGCAATTTAGTATGCTTAGCAATAGGAAATTGAGCCCAGGGAATCATTCACAGTGGTGTTCAAGTGTAGCTAAGAAGATTACATGTATGTTCAGAAGTTAAGCTGACTGCTATAACCCATGGTCGAAAAATCACATGAAATCTAGGGCTTATTGAAGTTAACAATTGTGTCAATTATTTCAGTCAAACCACAACTTCACTTTTTATCTTTTTGCCTGTTACAGGCACAATTACTTTATTCATCCATAGTAAACTGCTAAAAGAATCTTTTGTAATCTATGTCCAGTCTGGAGTTGACTTTAAGATGGTAGCTTTCATAATGAAGTTTACTCCGTATTTTGAAAAGGTTGTTGAATTAAGCTCATAATTCCACTTTTCTTCTATTCTTCCCTTTCCCACTGTGTCCAGTAGGATTATTTTGTCTGATCTGAAGTAAATGGGAATATGACGAAGAGGACACCATACAAAAGAAAATGATATTTTTGGGTTCACTCTAACCCACTCTTCTTAAAATAATTTGTGTTTAGATAAGTTGCTTTCTTTCTGCTTCTCCAATTGCAACTTGTCAGCTGGCAACAAAAGTCATTGACAGTGTAAAATTTTATTCTATTATTTAAATAGTGGAAAAGCAATGCACCTAAAACCAAAACAAGGTATTACACAATATTAAGAACTTTAATTAGATGGATGTTATAATAAAATATTTTTAAGTGATGCAGATTGTGTAGTAGCATTCTCAGAATAAAATAAAACTTTCAAAAAGAAGTATTGTTCATAGAAATTCAGAAATTTGTAGTAGTATTTTGCAAATATTTATATAAAGAATCCAGAAAAAAATCATTATAGAATCATAGAATCATTTAGGTTGGAAAAGACCCTTGGAATCATCGAGTCCAACCATCAACTCCACTCTACAAAGTTCTCCCTTACACCATATCCCTTAACACCACATCTAAACGAGTCTTACACATCCAGGGATGGTGACTCCACCACCTCCCTGGGCAGCCTATTCCAGTGTCTGACCACTCTTTCTGTGAAGAATTTTTTCCTAATGTCCAGCCTAAACCTACCCTGCTGCAGCTTGAACCCATTCCCTCTTAATTTCTCAAATATAGTAACAATAAGAATTTTCTTACTTTAGTAATTAGTCTAATAGTTATAATAGTAGATAGAAAATTCAGAACCAAGAAGGAGATACAGTTAAATTAACTTATATTTGAGTCATTCTAATTTCAAATAAAAAATACAACTAGTATTTATTACCTTGTTTCTCAAAATGTGCACTTATAGGTGTATTTGATTTACCAAATGCATATACATTAATCCAATTTTATTTTCCCCATGAGTGAGAAGCAAAACAATTTCTGCAGTAAAGGCAACTCACACAGTTCATTTTTATGTAATAGTCCTTACTTATAAAGAGACTCTGGGGTGACTCATTCCTGAATACTGTTTTGAGGAAGCACAGTATTTTAGTCTATATATTAAAAAATAAATGGTTTTAAAACCTTAAAAAAACCACAACATAATCTGCTCATGTAAAAAGATGCTGGGGAAAAAAAATGAATTATTTTACAAGGTACTTATTATTTACTGATTTTTTTTTCTAATGTGGAAAGTTGCTAACACCGTCATGTTTGATTTTTAAGTGATTAGGATCTACTAGCTAAGCTCACTCTACTGAGCTTCTAATTGATATATATCACCTCTTCCACCTACCTCCTTTTCTTCATTCTACAAACAGATTTTGGACTTTTGTTCTTTAAAAACAAAATACCTTGAATGTGTTTATTTTTCTTCAGATAGCACACATTCTCTCTGTTGCCTCTAAGATCTCAGATTTCACAGCCCAAACCATGACAGAGAGACATTTCTATTGCTAACATTTCTCCTTTGGTAATTCTTTCTAAGATTATAATATTTTATAGCTTCATATTATTGAACACAAGTAACTTGCTCAACACCATCTAGAACATGTAGGAAATTGTACTCTAAATTCAAGATATTCATAACCTAAGAAGAACTTCTGGAAGTTTAGTGTTTCAGTGTATTCACCATTCTTCTGACATGCTTTGACAGAAAATGTCAGTGGTTTACAACTGAGCAACTTTAATGGCTGCTTTATTTTTCTTCATACAAAGTATGTTTTGCTTTTGCAGGCTGACTTTTCCAGTTCTACATACGTTGTCCTTGATATTTAGTTATCTCGTCTTCCATGTTGTTTCTGGATTTTTGTACTTCTTTTGGTAGTATACTTCTGGATTTCTCTCTCTTCCTCTTAGTTGGTCTGCAGTTGCTGAAACTGGACTTAAAAAATAATTCTTCACTACTCAAAAATGTTTCCTTCTCCTTTCTTCCCTGTTAGAAATTTTGTTTTCCTTTCAGTAAGTCAAACATCAAATAAGTCTTAGCCTGATTTGCTTGGATGACAAGACTTACACTGTTGTGATGTCTGACCATCATGCTTCTTGATATATTTCTGTTATGCAATTTTGGAACCATTGTCCAATTTCAGTCAAATTTCACAGTTCCTAGAAATGTTTGGAAAGCAATATTAGTAACGTGGATGAGAGCGTCCTGAAATAGTGCCCTTTTTGAGAGAAAAGATGCAGTATTACTCCATAGATATCAATTCAATTTAGCTTGCTTGCTACCCAGTTGAATATTCCTTGTCACAGCTCATTTCAGTACACACTGTGTCTTGCCTATCTGCTGTTCATGGGATATAGACATGGGAGGGAGATAAAATATGAGAGGTTGGCATGGGTGTCACATTCAAAATCTTCTTATGGGCAAAAGGAAGCATATCATACATAGAAAGCTAAGAATTTATTTTTAGTTCAATTAATGCTTACACAGTTAAGTTGTCCAAGTCAGTTGACATGGCACAAGATCATAAGCAATACAGTTGAAATTCTTATGTTTAAACTTCCTCCTGTCTACCCCATTTATTTTGTATTATGTTCACCCTCCCAGTGCTTTTATGGAGGCTAACGTTGACAGCTGCTATCTTTTTATGTAGAACTGGAGAGGCAGTCATCGGCATCCCAAGCTCTTTGCTGGGAAACATATGATGTTCATGATAGGGATTTCGTACTCTTCAGTCTTGGCTTCCACTTGGATTAGTTTTTACGTGTTTTTCTGACCACAGTATGCTTCTTTCCTACTGTTTCCCAACCAAACCTTGGAAGTTGCTTTCCCCAGCTGCAATTACTATAGAGGCCTATTGTTTGTTAAGCAGTGACTGCCAGGGCTTGTCAGGCCTTTAGCATACATGGTATTTGCAGAGCATAACTTAAAACATGATAGGTAATAATCACTCGACTGCTAGCGATTGTTAAAATGAGCTAAAACCAGCTCAGACCAAGGCAAATCCCGACATATCTCAGATCACTGAGATCTTGCACTGTCAGGTGCATAAATGGCATAAAGCCTATGGCATTTTACATTTATTGTGTTTCAAGGGGTTGGAGATGCTGCAAATAAGGTAAGGTAATCCAGAAAAGGCTTAATCGTTGCGGAATCTCCTTATAGGAATGTAGTGCCCAGATGTAGGTAAACAGAAATTGTATAGATATTATGTAGATATATAATAATACATATATAAAAAAACCCAGGCTTTGTTTGTTCAGCTGCTGACAAAGCAATGTACTGAATTCATCCATTCTCCTGACCAGGTAAATCTAACAGTTCCTATATGAAACAAAATAGTCTTTTGAAGCCTATCAGTAATAATCTACATTATTTCCGAGAAACATACTTCAAAAGTATTTAATCTCTCAGGGCAACTAAAACAGGCATCTTAAATCAAAGGGAACAAATATTTGTCAGGACTAAGTAAAGGTTGTGTGTAAAACTGGACAGTGTATACCAGTGCAAACAGACGTAGCACACACAAACTAAAATCTGCAGAGAATTAGAGAGAACATATTTATACTGAATTTTTAACAAAATTAAGTTTTGTCAGTATTTTTCCTTTTGTCCACTTTCGCTATTTCTATAGAAATGAATTTGTAAAGCAAAGCGGATGGATCTGAAGACCTTACATCTTTATACATTTAACAGATGTTTTTTTCAGACTGTTTCTAATTGATCCCATTTTAGGATGTCCTAATATACTACAATTGGGAAAAAAAAATTCTATAAACAAAAAAGCATTGCTTTTCTAATAATAACATTTACTTGATATACCCTTAAAAAAAAGATGAGTAGGCAAAAAGAGTCTATGGTTGTAGGCACATTCACCAAACCCATTCTAATGTCTTAATGAATGTGTTGCATATTAGGAAGCACTGACAAGACTGCATAGCTTAATTCTGGTCTGATTTTTTTAAATGTACTTAAATTTACTTTAAAATGGATTTAAGATTATATTTGTCCTGTTACTGAATGGTACAAGCTTGGTTCAATTCAAGGACTGATTTTTCGTGAGTAAAAAAAGGGCCATTTCTCCTAACTAGAAAACAACAAGTAGTGGCATTAAGGTAGCAGGCTTTTTTTTTTTTTTTGCAAGGTAGATGCCTTTTTATAAAGATACCAATCTTAAAATAAAGGGAGATTGTTAATGGGTATGCTTATTCATGTTAACGGGTATGCTTATTCAAGCAAACTTCCATGTCATAAAAAATGAAGTTTTATAGAGATCTTAGCATTTTATGAAGGATAAGGCTTTTTGATAACCCCTAATCTCAGGGGAAAGCAAAGACTATGAATATTGTATAGTGAATGGTAGAATTAATAATGCTATTTTTCAATTTTTCTACTAACTTTCTGAAGACAGGAAAAAACTTATGAGATTGAAGCTTAATATAGCCTGGGATTGTACTCTGAGCACATTATTTTGTGTGGGAAGAAAAGCGTATGCACACTGAGAACAGTAAAATATTTGCTTCCCATGCTTGCAAGGAGATCGTGCTGCTTCGTAAGTGCTAGCTTGTGAATTCTCACAGCACAGGATTTGAATATACAACCTAAATCACTTAGATATTGTGTATTTCTGAATGCAGTAAAAAGCTCTAATTGCACTCCCTTTCTTCCACAAGCACACTCCTGGACGTACACAACATGATTTGAACTTGTTAAATCTGATGACCTCTATCTAGCAAAAAGACAATTATGATGGAGCTTTTGAGTCATAGGAATCCAGAAGGAACATGGGATTGTTGCAAAACTATTATATTTCTAAAATGGTTTCAGATGATGTCATAAGGGGGGAATGCTAATGGAAATAAAATAAGATCTTTTGGGGACGTCATACCAAATGATTTTCTAACTCACGTGACAAAATTAAGCCATGTTTTGTGACTCTAATCCTGAGTCATTGCATCTGGAAAAAATTATGTTCTTTCGTGCCTAAGGCAATAAACTGAGGTTCCAGATTGCCAGTCCCATCCTTGGCTGCAGCAAATTACATCCTAGGCTTCTATAAAAGGAAGTGTGGCCAGCAGGTTGAGGGAGGTGAATCTCAGCCTCTACTTTGCTCTTATGCAAAGACACCCCACTGAGCATACTGCATCCAGCTCTGGTACTCCCAGCACAAGAAGGACATGGGCCTGTTAGAGTGGGTCAAGAGAAGGGCTACAGAAGACAGCTGGAGCACCTCTCCTGTGAAGACGGGCTGAGAGAGTTGGGATTGTTCAGCCTGGAGAAGAGAAAGTTCCAGGGAGACCTTACTGTGGCCTTTAAATACTTAAAAGGGGCTTGTAAGAAAGATGTAGAGAGACTTTTTACCAAGGCCTTTAGGGACACGACAAGGGGCAACAGTTTTAAACTGGAAGAGAGCAGATTTAGATTGGACATAAGGAAGAAATATTTTAAGATGCGGGTGGTGAGACACTGGAACAAGTTGCCCAAAGAAGTTGCAGATGACCCATCCATAGAAGTGTTCAGAGGCAGATTGGATGGGGCCTTTGGCAAGCTGATCTAGTGAAACATGTGCGTACCCATGGTGAGAGTGTTGGAACTGGATGATCTTTAAAGGTCCCCTCCTTGCGTCTGTAGTTATACGCAGCATCATACTGGAGGAATGTACAATAAGCCTAAATGGAAGTTTTAAGTAGCCTTAATTGTGAACTTTCCTAAGATTTGTTTGCATGCTCAACTCTGTGCTAGTACAATTTTTCTGTAAAGTAATTATTTCCATGTCAAAGTGTTATAGATGTATGTGGCACTTACAGTGGCAATAAGTCACCCTAGTGTTAATGTAAGAAGGAAAGTACTTTTGAATCATAAAAACAAGATAGCAGAGGATCAATTATATTTCTTTTGTGATTTACACTCTCTTATTACCAGTGGAAAATATATTGCACAAAGAAATGCCAAATGTCAATACAAGATCATTTTAAAATTCAAGTATTTGACTGCTGCCAGCATTGGAATTAAATATTTTTCTCAGATTTCCTTTATGTTGGGCTTCATTTTAAGTTCTCACTAGAGTTCTTTCTGCTCTGAAATGGTATATCATTTTTTAAAGCTCAATACCAAACAAGTCTTTGGGCATGACACTCATAAAAAAAAGCTTTCTTTTGTGAGGTATGACATCAGGATTTGTGGGTAATATTTGATAGTGATGACTGAATAATGAATTGCTCTGTTAAATCCGGTATAGTTGTTGCATATATCAAAAGAACAGGGAAGAATATAATTCATATTTATATTAAAACTATAAAACATATTCCCTGAGTGGCCTATAAATCATGATATCATAGTGATGGACTTATAGTTACTCCAATAATTTATGAGTCATCTATAGGATTTATACCAGAAGTCACAGGCAGAGAGTATCTTCACATTTTACACTTTTTTAAAAGAAAAAAAACAACAAACAACTGTGCCCTGCCCATGTGCAAGTGCTTTCACCCTTGACTGACTGACCTTCAAATTTATGTTAATCTGCTTTAGGCAGGGGTTCTATTCTTACTAAAAAAAACCACCAGAACAAACACCAAAAGTTTCTGTATGTGTTTTCTTTACCTTACTTACAATAGGAGAAAAGCATATACATCTCTGCAGAAACACTAAGTAGAATTTTAAAAGCTAGGCTTTATTTTTTCTATTAACAATCAAAGGGACTTTAAGGAATGCTGTGCAAATTAGAGGGACAGAGAGATGTTGATGTTCTTTCAGGATTTCCTCTTTCACCTGAGCTCTTCCTGTGTTTTCTTCTCATGTAGACCAGTGAGATAGGTTTTTTTCTGAAACAAATTTTTAAGACTAACTTAAAAAATCTGAGACCATATTAAGTACATTTAAAATTTAATTTATGAATAAAAATTAACCAATAAGGAAGGATATTTTTCTGTGTATTCATCTCCTTGAAAGGTTGTTCAAAGTTCAAAAGTTCCAGTAATTATTGTCAGTGTTCCAAAACATTGTCATTGTAACTATTGGGCAATGTAGTGCTGCCCCTTGTCAAATAAGTGTGTGAGATCCTCTGACCCTCCAGAATAATCTTCTATTGAATTTTTAATATAGTTTGCTATGTAGCTTTTTATATCATTTAATATATTAGTCTTAATATACCCTGTATTCTTAAATAATCTTTCTAGTACTCTATTTTGTATAAACATGTTGATAATAATGATACTATCTCTAGTAATACGATATGAATAATGATAGCAGGAGTAATAATAGCATTAAAAATTAATGAGCTTTTACTAGATTTAGTGCAAAATTTTAATGAACTGTAATTAAGGCAGAATAAAGCTTTTTGTATATTCTTCCCAGTAGCAATTAATTCTGATTGCTAAGTTTTCGTTTGCTTTTCTTAATTTTTAGTTATTTAGGGAAAGAGGAGTCTGATTTATTAGAGGGTTTTGGAATGTTTCTGGTACCTCCACACCTCTTCCAGGTTTGTGGTGTTACAAACACTGAATTCTGGATTCATTGGATGAATTAGGGGAAAAAAGAAAGCCTTATCAAAATAAATCTTCTATTTATTTCATAGCATGACTGTAATCAGCAATGACTAAAAAAATACATGACAGTAGCTGTACTTCAGTGAAGCAATTAAGTAGAAACTTCACTTAAAATAAGCACTTAAGCACACCTAATGTGTGTTTAGCTTAATCTTGCTGAAATGGCTTGTTTAAATAATCTAATTTATAATAATAAGTATATAATTCCAGGATGAACATGTTCATATTGTAATGATTAGCTTTGAAAAAATAACTTAATACTTTGTTCAAGAATATGTTCTTTCTTCATCTCTCACTGTATTTTTAGAGCTTGGACTATATGAAACACACTGGTGCTACTGGTCTTATTTGAACTTTCTTATCTTCTGACAGAAGTATTTCATAACTATAAACGGAATGCTCAGAGCAAGCAGGGCATTCATCTTTTCAATTATTTCTTAATGGCAGCTACTTGCTGTCTTTTCTGTGTGAAGTTGTTTGTGAATGATTCTACATAACATTGTTAAAAAACTGCGTTTCTTTTTTGCTTCCGTTGGAACTATTTATCATTTAAATATTCTAAGGAAATATATCTCCAATATGGCAACATGTAATTTTAAATTATCTTTATATCTTAGTAAATGTTATTATCGAATGCCCTCGCTGAATTTTCAGCACACTATTTTGTATGAATTAGATATGTTTAATTGAATAATATTTTGAGGTCTTTGAAAACATAAAAACTGACATTAAATATGATGAATCATTAATATGATTTTTTGTATGGAGATATATCTAGAAGGAACTTTTTCCTTGGTAGACTTCTCTCTTTTCTAGATCTTTCTGATGTTCTATAACTTTATAGTCTTTCTTTAATCCTTTTCATTTTTTTTGGTCAGGTGATTTTTTTTTTGCATAGTTTAATATATATTTTAAAATCTAATGGATTGTGAAAATATTTTCTTTCATAAAATTTTAATGAATGAATGACTTTGTTATACCTTACTAGAATTCTTATTATGGTGTTTAAATGTGAAAACACGTTTCAACAATTGCTGTGACCATCTGGATGTTCCCAATGGATGGTTTGTTTCTTGTTATGTGTTAATCACTTTGTTGTTGGAGGTTTGGCATTCCAGTGTTTACCTATTATGGAATGCATGACAGTATTTATATTAGTGTTTAGTTGCTGTGTTGAGAGCTGACTAAGCAATAAAAAGTACTTCTGTTCTCTTCCAGCTTATGAGTTACAGAACTGCCCTGATCCTCCTCCTTTTTTGAATGGATATATAGTCAACTCAGATTACAGTGTGGGTCAGTCCGTATCATTTGAATGTTATCCTGGATATGTTTTGAGGGGTCAACCTGTTCTCACATGCCAACATGGAATCAACAGGAATTGGAACTATCATTTCCCCAGATGCGAAGGTAACTTTCTGGTAGTACCTTTGCTTCAGAACTCACAATACTTTCCGATTTTTGTTTACTTTTGTGCGTGTATGTAATGTAGCTTTTGCTGAAGAACTGCACCTTTATCCTAATCTGTAGTGTAAGCAGCTAAAGTCAGAACAGTATGTGTTTTTATAAATCATAAATATTTCATGAATCATGTTTCTCAGCAGTGATTTATTGTTCCTATCAATATCTGTCAGTTGTATTGATTATGAGAACTCATGATACGGCCAGAAATTATCTTAAAATCCATGTGATTTATTTATTTTTCCTTCTTTTTTCTGATTTGGGGGCAAGGGGGGCAGTGTACAATGTAACACATTAAATTCACCATTGTAAAGCTTTTACTTGGACTTTCATCTAAAAAATGCAAGTGCAGAAATAAAATTTCTGACATTCCTTTAGACCTTTAGAGGCTTTGAAAAAGTCTTGTATAGGATGTTATGACAAAACCAGGTAGTCATTGTGTAGAACTGAAGTGGTGTCATAGATAATCAACTAAGAAGATATAAAATAGATTGAAATAAATTATTTCCAGCATAACAAGAGGCTAATGGTGTTACAGGTTTTCACTGCAGAATGTCTCTTCAGTATATTTGACCCTAATCTTGAAAGATGGGACAGATGCTTCTCTACACAAAACACCCAATAGCTTTTAGGTTAGTCAAACCAGAAAAGGCTGTGAGGAATTAAAGGAAGCTCTAAGTGAGCTACAGGTATAAGCCATGAAAAACGGGTCAGTCATTCTACTTCAGGCCAGACTGCTAGAGGCTAGGAAGAAACTTTCCAGCGGGACAGGTTAGCGTAGTGTTTTCTACTTTGGATTCTTCTGTGCATTATTATTAGACATCAAGGGTTGAATAATGCCAGAAGCAATAGCTACATTAGATGGACCAAAGGATTGCTTCAGCACTGCAATTCCTTGCTTCCCAAATGAGGATTTTAGTATTGTGAATAATAATGTCAAATTTTTTTCTTGTTATTTATGAGACAGGTATTCTCCTAATAACTTAACTGTATTGCTCTGTTTTGCACATGTGCTTGGGAAGGGATGCTTGTATTATTTCCTTATGTTGTCACTTAAATCCAATGTTACATGAATCTGTAACATTTAAGCTCTAGTTCTGTAATAGTTAATGCAAACTACCATAAATTGCTCAGAAATCTAGTAAAGTGAATATATAGAGGAGGTTGAAAGTACTGTGTATTTCTTGGAATGCAACAAGTTTACAAGAAAAAAATGAAGTTTAAGATGAGTTTTCTGGATGAAGGTTTTCATAGATATAAATCTTTGTCCATTTGAGACTTGTTAAAGCATAAAAAAAAATTTCAAAATGCCAATTGTGTGTATTTTTTAAATATTATTTTTATTATTGGAAATATTAAACTAAGAATTAGTAACTCTTTTCATTTTCATTTAAACTGTATTTTATCACAATATTGCATAGACATTATTGAAGTTTGACAGAATCCAAGAGTAAGACATAAACATGCCCTTCTGGCCATGTTAATCCAGAGAAAATCTTAACAGTCTAATGAAAGAATAATTATTAGTCCAGTTACAGTGATACTAATATTTAAAATTAGGTAATGCTAGAATGATATACAGACAAACATTAATATCTACATGTACACTCAGTCTTCCACTGCCTGTACGGACTTAAGGTCAATGATCTCAGACTGGGAGAAGGGCTACAAGATATTCATTTTACACAGAAAACCTATTTGTTATCATTATCTTTTATTCACAATTATAGATATATAAAATATTGTGTTACATCACAGACTTGTGCAAACTAAAATGAAGTAGTAATTAGTTATCTGATCATTAGATAATTGATGTCACAAGTTAAAACAAGTCTCCGGACTGCCAGAACAAGTCCAGAAAATACCCGACAGTGACCTGTTTTGTTAGCTTAACACAAAGTCTGTGGCCTGTTATTAGCAGTGCACCATTATATTTACTGGACTACATGGCTAACGTTTTACTTGTTAAGGGCTTTTTATCCTTTACATATCTTTTCCCTATTTCATCGTTTCATTGGATCCATAGTAATAACAAAGAAATGTTCAAGACCCTTTCAAGCTTGTCGTATGGACTAAGGGAATTATCAAAGTGAATGTCTCTCAAAAACATGAAGCAGCTTATTTTGTTTGTCTACTGGCATTAAGAATTGTCCCACTTGTGCGTTTTATATAATCATATTTTGATGTTTTTAGCCACCTGATGTACATGCTGTTACAAAATTTTCGTATTTTAGTTTTTCCTAATGAGACCAAAGATACACTATGAATTCCCAATTTAATTAATTGGAAAAAATCCTAGGACTTGGGGGAAAAGTAAGAACAGTTAGACCAGGTAGCTCTTGATCTGTTTTTTATAAACATTTGAACATAGGAAGACAGTAAGAGATGTCAAATTACTAGAAGTCCTAAACTGATACAATTTTTCCAGGCCAGTTGTAGAGTTACCTCCCTTTATGCTACAGAAAAGTTGTGGGTTTATTGTTTCATTTGGTTTTTTGCTTGGTGAGTAATATCAGGGCCATCAGCAGACAGGGAAAACAATAATTAAAAAAGCTGGTAAACGATAATGTTGAGGCTGGAAGCTTGTCCTGCTAAGGAATCTCACTGAAGATCTGTTTTACTGTTGTGCAAACAAGTCTCAGGGATCATCTGATCATAGGAGAGAAAAGGAGCGTGCTTGTAAAGTTTAGCTAAACTGCAGGTACTTGCCAACAACGGAATGAATTCAGGCACCGCTGCCCTGCCCCAGCAAAACAGTGTTTTGCAAATATATTAATTGTTTATACTGAATCATTTAAAATTTGAAACTTTCTGTGATTTTATGGGCAATTTTTGCTATAATTGTAAGGCTAGAGTGCTATGGCTAGACCTTTAGGACTTTTCTTCTAGATTCTTCCCCTGAGTCATCTGAGATCTGTGGTACATAGCTGTCTAGCACCTGTTCAGTCATTCAGTTGTCTAACTTAAGCTAGTAAACCAAGCCTCTGGTCTACACAGTTCTATTCTCATTGAGAAGACAGATTTGTTGGCGTTATGCATTTATGAAAGGATGACATGGTTAAACTTATTTTATCATGGGGCTGAAGATTGGCATCCCCAAGTTCATAACTGACGTTGTCCTTGAGGTGGATGAGTTTCAGGTTTATGATATGAACTTTCACAATACAGGCTTCTCTGCACCATGTAATGCTCCCTGTACTCATGATCCTTTTCAAGGTATTTTCATCCCCATACAGATTTTCACTGCTTCATTTTAGGTCATGGTACTTGAAGTCAGCCATCCCTACTTCTCTAAGCCAAAGAGTTACACCAACCACCGCTTGGTATATATATACCATGAACAGTTGTGGAAACTCATACAACAAAGGGATCAAACATTTATCAACCAGATTCTAGTAAAGGCATGTTGAACCGAGAGCAGATGAGCAGAACGCACAGATTCAAAACTAGTCTGGCACTGGAGGACTGTCAAACAGCAAAGATATACATGCTTTTCGAAGCCATCCCCATTCTAAATCATATCCTTCACTGTGCAGCGGGTGATTTGAGATACATTGAAGAGCTTAATCTGTATTTGGGAGAAAATTAGATTAATTTCTGCTCACAAGATCATAGTAGAAACTTGTCCTGTAGTCATGCTCTAAGTCATGCTCCTGTGCAGTCAGGTTGTTCTAATGATATGGCATACCTCTTTGCATAACACATGTAGCTGTCAATAAATGACTAACTAGGTTTGGACACCTTTGAGTGGATCTTTAAAAATGTTTACTGGCCTTCCATGCACAATGTTGTAACTGGAATTAGGTATGAATTAGGGATGGGAGCACATGGTATCGTACTCATGCATTTGTAAATCAGCATGTGAGTACTGTTAGCATTTGAAAGTTTAGAAGACTTGATTATATGCTTTTCCATTTCAAAAAATCTGTGTTTCTTCGTACCTATCATTCAAAGTGCAATATAATAACTTCATTAATTTAGAGTGATTTGTTTATTCAAACTAAAGCTATTTTTGTCTTCTGTGAAATATAGTCTGTTATTTCTGTTTAATTTTCTGTCTCCTGTGATTTTTAAGTATCTTTGGGGAAAGCCTAGTATCAGCTGTGTGTATTGCTTATTCTATTAGAGTTTTGTTATCTGTGACACTTTTTTTTTTTCCTGAGATAATTTATTGATCTGTCATGGCTAACAAGCATATAAAAGGAATTAGATTATCTTTACTGACATACGAGCTGCATTCTTTGTTGAGTATTAGAGAATAATGGAAGCAAAATAAAAAATGTATGCAATCACAGACAACATTAATAAATCTGTCAAAAATATAATAAACTCAAAATATGTTTAAGTGTAAAACTTCTATCAGAATAATCCTATATCTTAACTAGAACTTAAAGGATTTTCCACTTGTCACTATATTAGTGTCAGGAAGTATATTTCAATGGGGTAAGCATACTTGTCAGAGCAATCTTTTAGCTGTAAACATGGGGTAATGTGGAGAGAACAGACTAGATTTGAGACTGGACAATCTGTGCATGGCATAAATGTAGGGGATTAGGGAACAGTAAAAAATGGGCTCAAGTCACATTTTCATCATAGAGCCAACCGGCAGCGCTGATAGACATTACCAGCTGCCCGTGGCCTCTACCTGCGACCAGGAATCAAACAGATGATAGAACCAAACCTTAATTTTCCTTAGCTCGTTTCCTTTGTTGGGCACTAAAGGGTTGTGGTTCAGGAGTAGGTGCCCATCTGCTCTAAGATGGGAAGATAAGCTAAATGCATCATACTAGCTAGTGCTGATATGGATGAAGAAAGTGAAATGGTTAAAGCCTCTTTAACTGTCCTGTGAATCACGGAATCACGGAATCTTCAGAGTTGGAAGGGACCTCTAGAGATCATCTAGTCCAACTCCCCTGCTAGAGCAGGATTACCTAAAGCACAAATCCAATGATTATTAAAAGGATTCCTCCAAAAAGGGCTACTTGTCAACTAGCCAGATAATCCTTCTACCCCAATGGTATAGCAGCTTTAAACCATACAGAAACTGTGACATTCTTCTGCATTTCTCAGTCCTTCTTCCCCTTTTCCTCTTCCTTCTCCTTCTTCTTTTTCCCCTTTTTCCCTTTTTTCCTTTTTCCCTTTTCCATCACTTGTTGAGAGGTGAAAAAGAGGGTCTGCATGACTGTCATAGAAACCATAACAATAATAACATTAGCTTTATGGTAAGGCCGAATGAGAAAAGTTCCAGAACTAGACTGAGTGCCCACAGATGAGATTAAGGTGTCACTGTAATGAGTGAGACTCCTTAGTTTGCGCCAACGGCCATATGTCTACTCAGATCCATGCTTGCATCCATAATCAGTCAGTTTCCACAAACTGAGCCTCAAAAGAGAGCACATTATTGCATATTTGCTACCCTTGCGTTATATCAACCACCTTTTTGTGTCATTGATTTGCCTACAGATTTTATTCAGCAAGTGTACGCTAATTTGTGTCTCTATCTTCATTTTACTTGTCATAAGAATAATTAGCATACAAACTGCAATTGAAATGCCATTAAGGATGGCTAAAAAGTGTCAGAAATAAAGTGTAATGGTATTTGGGGTAATGAAAGAATAATCGACCTTTCTTCCTTTCTTTTTTTTTTTTTTTTTTTTCCCAGAATTGTGTTCCAGTTCATTTAGGGTTCAGCGGTATGGAAAATGCAAGCTTTGTGCTTGTTTATTTGTTTCTTAATCTTCAATGCAAGGAAAACCTGCCCCTTTTTGAAAAAGTGTGCTAACTTATTTTCAAGAATTCTGTATAAATTATTCCTAGTAGATTTTGATTGATTTTAAGAAATAAAATCTGAAATATATCGGGATAAATTCTTTCTTAGAAATATCATAGAATCATAGAAATGCTGTCTTTAAAACCTAAGTTGTCTTGTCCTGTGAAGCTTTTAGAATTTGGAAGCATTTTGGCATTCCCTTTGTAACATGAAAAAGCATGTTTCTCCTACTGATTTTTCATTTGTTTTCTTTTCAGCTCCTTGTGGCTATAATGTAACTGCTCAGAATGGTACAGTTTATTCCCCAGGATTTCCAGATGAATACCCAAATTCCAAGGACTGTACTTGGTTAATTATTGTACCTCCTGGCCATGGGATTTATATCAACTTTACTTTACTCCAAACTGAACCTGTGAATGACTACATTGCAGTTTGGTACGCAAAAGAAAAGTGATTTTTTTTTTTTCTGATTGGTTTTCAGATCTCACTGTCCCAAGCTACAGCTTTTGCTTAGTATTGCTCTTTAGGTTGTCACATGTGCTGAAGAACAGCATAAAACAAGTTATATGATTTGATGAAAAAAATAATATTGTATATCACCAAATGAACTCTTTAGGAATATTGTTCCAAAAGTACTTTGAAACTCAAACTCACTTATCAATCATATCTTCTTTGAGCTCTCTAAGTGAGGCCATGTGAGGTCAAAGTGATGTAATAGTCTGCGTGACATTGAGTTATATGTTCCATGAACAGATGAGGCAATATGTTAGTTGTGGCAAAACTTTTTAACCTCTTCAGGCATTAACTAATTCAGGCATTAATTAGGATTTTCTTAAATTTTCTTAATATCTTAATATGGCTGATAGACATACTCTCTGTGTTTCTCAAGCCAGGATTTCAGCCCTTGTACCTCTGTGTCTTTAGGTTTCATATTGTATGTTTCCCTCCTCTGAACTTGTATTTCTTTCCCCCCAAACCCATCTTAGCTTTTTATCCTCAGCTGGAGGAAGAGGCCTCAGGGCCGTCTAAATTCTTGCAGAAGAATTTACTGCACCAGGGAGTAGGCATAGATAATGATGTAGTTGTTACATACTTTCTCCTCTATGGCTAACCCTGGTCCTTACTCCACATAATATGCAAAGTGACTTGGCAAAAGGACAGAAATATAGGATGTAACTTTCCTGTGTGAGTCACCTGCTCCCATCTGCCAGCTAATCCAGTATTTCTGTACCTACTGCTGTCTGAGGTGAGTTTTTTCCAGACAGCAACACCAAAGTCCATATAATACAGGGAAAATCCAGTCAGTTTGTGGAGACACATAACTGTTTATGAACTACCATTTGGCTACCTCTGGTATTGGCATTACCTATAAATCCAAGTCTAAAATGCAGCATAGGTTGTTCTCTCTGGCATGTTCAGTTAAAAGCCTTCACTGGTAAAGATCTACTTGTATGAATGACTTCTCTTTTTTTGCCTAAGTATGTGCCAAATTCCTGAATTGTTATATTTTTCAATACTGTTTTACAGTTTATTTCTCTCAGTTCCCAATTGCCTGCGAATTACAAGCATGCTTTCCTTAGAGTTATCTTCTGCAGTATCAGCTCCTGAACTTGCCATGAGGAGGCTGTTTAGTGTAACTTTAAGTCATTCATGTATATGCCATTCGCTTCTGTATGAAAAGTCAAATCTTAATAACAAAGCTTTTTTTTTTTTTGCCTTTTCACCCCCTGAGAATCAGACTTTTAAAGTGAAAGCCTAGGTAAATTATCAAGTTCCTATTCAATACGTACGACTTTCACTCTTGTTTTCAAGGCAGTAGGAAGAAGAAAATACATTTTTATGCCATGTCACCTATAGTTTATTTTTTCTGGTTGTCACTAATACCACAGTAGAAACTGGAAGCCTGAATAATCCTGAAAAACTGTACAAGAGAAAAATAATTAATTTACATTACATTTTAAAAAATATGGGCTGTATGTACAATATATATACATGGCATGCATTCTTTTAAAACTCGAACTAGAATTTGTCCATATAGTGGATTTTTCTTTTTATGAACAGAATATCTTGATAGGTCTGAGACAGACAAAAATGTTTGGCTTTTTAACAATACGACTGAGGTGAACAACTATTGCTCTGATTTAAAGACAGTGAAAAGTCAAAAGCTCACAGCTTTCAGAGAGCTTCTAGATAGTCTCCAGCCTTCTCAAATACATATCACAAAAGCTTCTTTATTCAGTTTAGAATCATTACATATAACATATAAAAAGACCAGAAATAACAGTTGCAGAGCTCAAAAAATTCTTCAGTGATAAAAGCAGGGGGGTTTGTTTATTTTTGTATTCTGCTGTTCAGGCCTGAATGTTCTATGTGGTGATACTGAAAATGAAAGTAGCCTGATGTTACTGGAGTATATTTCTCCTTGGGTGTCTGTCCTTCTGTCCTACTGCTCCCCCCACCTCCTTTTTTTTTTTTTTTTTTCTCCTTAGGAGACATCGTTGAGTCTTTGGAATGAATTTAAATGGCAAGAGTAACTTGCAACTTCCACACCTCTGTTTGTGTTAGTCATGAATAAGGACTTGTAGGATCTTGGTCAAAAGTGTTAGAAATATGATAAGATTACAAGGGTTTTCTAGATTTATTTTTTTTCAACTGATGCATGCATGAGAATTTTTGGCAGGAACAGGCAGAGAAAATTTCATTTAGCCAATAAATTTCTTGCCTGTGAAAATGTAAAAGCTATTATAAAGTACTCCTGGTCTCTCAAAAAGTATTAGGTTTTGAAGTTGGAAAGAGTATTCTGTGTTGCCAGAAATAAAAAGAAAATAAACTAATTTTTAAATCATTAGAAAAAACAGTTTTTACAAAAATATAACCAGCTCTTGAGAGAAAAGAGACTGTTAATTTAAATCTTAAGTAAGTAAAGTGTTTCTTCAGTTGATTTTTTTACATTTCCTTTCATAGGGATGGTCCGGACCATAATTCGCCTCAGCTGGGAGTTTTCAGTGGGAACACAGCTCTGGAAACAGCTTACAGTTCCACCAATCAAGTCCTCCTCAAATTTCACAGTGATTTTTCAACTGGAGGATTCTTTGTCCTCAATTTTCATGGTCAGTTTGCTTTACGTCATTAACGTACATCTAGTTACCACTATGAATCAGTGAATTTTAAAAATATTTCTTAACTTTATGATGTACTGAGTGATCTTAAATAAATTCATGCCACTTAAAGAGAGTACCTGAAGGTATCTATTTGTGTGGGGAAGTCTTTACGAAACTAGTCCTCAGAGCTTGTGTCTGTGCTTTTCTTGTCTGTGATTTTCTCCTAAAAGAAGGCCGTGATGCTTGGTAAGCTAAAGCACTTGCCCGAGAAGCAAAAACTAAACTACCTGGCTTTAGTCGTCATGCGGGGAACATAGAGTTCCCCCATAACAAGATAGTGCCTGAGAAGCAGAGTACAGAGGATGATCAGTGAGAGCATTTTCCAGCCTTAAGCTGAAGGTACATAAGCCTGTAGTCAGTATTGCAGGGTTGAGGACTTTAGGTGATAAAAAGGCAAGATAACTACTCTGTCACAATGTGCAGTGCATTAGTCTAGCTAGGGGAAAAAAGAATGAATCTGCTGCTTTTTCTCTGCACTGTTTCTTTATTTTGCATAATAATATTTTCCATAATGTCTCATGGGTGGAAATCATGTACAACGTGAACATTGTCCATGCTCTTAATTGAATTCAAAGCAGTGACATAGGCTACTGCTGAGAAAACCCTGCAAACCAGGCTTCTTGGAGACCAAATTGAAGTGATACACATTTTTTGAGCCAGCAAACTTTGGGAGATACCTTAGTGAAGTGAATTCAAGGGCCTTACTGGACATGCATAGAAGTACAATTTTAAGTCTTGGAAAATGTGATTGCTGGAAACCTGCTTCGTGTCAATTACTTAAGCACTTGCTTTTACAAGTGTCTAAGCAGGTTACAAAGCTTTTTTTCTCAGGTGTTCTCCAAAAAAAACTGGTGCTATTAGGTATATATAGTAATAATTACATATATGTGTTTGCATATATATATTAGAAACAGCATACAAATACATAAATACACAGGAAAACATATATACTTTCTCCATCCTGTCCTTGGAAGCTCTCTATGGATGAAAAAACCTGAAACTCTCCACTGATGAAAAACTCTCCCTCTTTGTTTTTTCTCCTTATACAATTGCTTTACAGTGATGGGTTATACAAGCTTATGTGTAAGATAAGGGCTGACTCCCAATATTTTGTGTTTCTTTAACTTCTCAAAAACATCAAGTGGATCGGACTATCAAGTTACCAGGAGAATTTGTATTCCTGACTGTGATTTAGTTCCATGCAGAGGAGAGTTTTTCTATAGTATGTGCACTCTGATCACAGTCTTAAATCTCTGTTTTGGATTTTCTTATCCAGAAATGGCTTCTTCAGCTGTTCTAGGCGTTCTGCTCCTTTTTAGAAACATGTTGGTCATTGTACCGGTCACCCTCCTTGTGAGATTGCTCACAATTTATTGAAGCAGATTTGAAGAGCAGAGAAGAGATTTTTTTTAAAGGCATTGTGTTGGGGTTTTTTTTGTGTAACTTATAAAGTAACAATAATACTAATAATAGTAGTAATAATAATAATACTAATAGTTGTTGTTGTTGTTGTTATTATTATTACTGTTTTTTCTTAAAGTGAATATGTATACCTGTATCCTGAGAAAGTTTAACTCCACGTATGCTTAAATTAACAATGAGTATGACATGCCAGGTATGTGACACGTAATTTCAGATTTTCCAGGAAATGTAAGTAAACCATTAGCCCTATCACATGATGCAAAGGCAGCCACATGAAACAGCAGCATTGTAGCTTCAAAAATGTCCTCATAAACATCACAACTGCATCCAGTCCTACAACGGATCTATAATTTTCTAGGCAATGTAGTATACTATGTATACTGATTTAAATTTTTTTTTTTTAGATATTATGTAATGTCATGACATTTAACTTGTAAAATGTTGTAACTGAGCGACCATGAAGTTCAGTGCAGCTTTGGTAATTTGGGAAATGTGAATAAGAAATTAATTTTCTGTAAAATAATTGTTAACACAGCAGTATTTAATCATTTTTCACTTAAATTTGCAGCTTATCAGTTGAAGAAGTGTCAGCCTCCACCCACAGTTCCAAATGCAGATTTGTTTACAGAAGATGATGACTTTGAAATAGGTGAAAAAATAGTATCTCCTTTTCTTTCTTATGTTTTCACTTGAATTCTAATTAAACTAAACTATTAATACATTTCATCTTCCACCTTCTTTCATCTTGGTATACTTCTGTTTGAGGTTTTTTTTTGGTTTAACATTTTTGTCAATCACTTTTTCAGGAGATTTTGTGAAGTACAAGTGCCATCCTGGTTTCACCCTTGTTGGACAAGATATATTAACCTGCAAACTGAATGCACAGTTGCAGTTTGAAGGATCCTCTCCATTTTGTGAAGGTAAATATATGCTTGCATGGTCTGCGTATCATTATTTTTATCTTCCTATACATTGAGCATCAAATTTTTGGGCACTGCATTTTCATTAATGTTTAAAACAAAAGTTTCCATTTATTTCTTCAATATCTAAGAAGTGCACACGTTTTTAAATTGATCCCTACAACTTTTGCACAGACGTTCAATTCTTTAGAATCAAAAGACAAGAGGCTTTATTTAACTACACCATTAATGAAACACTGATTTCTAAATTTCATTGTAAATTATTTAACATTATTTCATATCAAACCAATTATTTCTTTTCACCCCTGAAGGGTTTTAAAAATATGTATTTAAATTAAACTTTCAAAATAAAATAAAAAATTATTCTCTCTACTTTCACAAAGATGGTGACGTTGTATGACAGTCACATGAAAAATGCATTCTCAAATAATATGTGGCAAATTTAAATTCATGGAAGTTATTCTTGCTATGTTTATAATTACAGTATTTCAAACAAGGAATTTAAAAGTTTAATATGAGTAACATTTAGGTGTGCATTCACATACAATTTGCTCATCGTCATGGAAAACAAGTATATCTTGGAGATTTGTACTCAGTCCTCCAAATTATGTTTTTCAACAGATGCTGTTCGTTATTTTTTCTTTAGTTTGGTATAGTTTTTTAAATAGCAGGTGGCAAAAAGATTTTGAAATGTTAAAAAAGAGATTGAGAAAGCATCTCTAGATTTTTTTCCTGAAGTACCTCAAATGTTTTTGGGGAAAAAAGTTACTGATGAGACACCATCATTAAAATTTTAAGGAGGTCAAAAAGTGTTCAGAAGTTCTCATGTTCATAACATTTTAAAAAGGAGTAGCTTTGATCTATAATATGTAATTATGGATTGAAAATCTTCTATATCATGAGGTAGCTACATCCACATGCACAACAGGTAACACTGGAAGAACAGTAATTATTGTCACATTTGATTAATAGCTGTACGCGTACTTTCCTTCCTGTTACACTCGATCTCTGTTTCCATGATTTAAAAATTAATAAAGGATTCGTAGTACAGAGTGCATTAGTGTCTTGATGCCATAATATATTTGATGCATCTGTAAGTAATTTCTCCATATGACTATCCATCCCCCTGTAAAGTTTTTACTCCACCCCTTTGATGTGCATACAATAACCTGGGATCCATCATAGATTGAGACACAGGGACTCCATGTCCCTGTTTTAGGTGGAAAAGATTCAGTATTCATTTCAGGACTCTCACCATAAAATATGCAAAAATAATGAGAAAAGTGTGTATTTCTGTATATTTCTTGATCAGATAACTCAATACTTACTGATGTTTGATTTTTTCCCAATTATTCTATTTTAATAAGATGATTGTACAGCAAATACAGCTTTCAATTTTAACAGTAACAGCAGTAACTTAACTCTTGACTGTATCAATTAGAGTGGAAATAAAAAATGAAAGCCTAAAATAAACCAATCAATTCTTGTAAAAATTGCAGAGATATTAGGAGTTTTTGATTATGATTAGCTATCTGTTAAGCACGGGGGAGTAGTTTATTTCCAACAGTTCTTTCAGATGCTGTGGAAACTAGTTGCTTTCTTTGATGGTAGCAAAAGTTACTTCTTTGCAATCCTTTGAGACATTGTAGATGAATACTAGTGAGTCTGTACTCCCTCACAGACTTTGTAGATTTTGTGATTTCCTCCCCTTTCTCGTATTTGTTATTTATAGTTTTTCAATATTACCCTATATATTCTCATTATAAGATTTTTACTATTTTATAAGTTGTTCCCAACATCTTTACTATTATTTTTTTAATGAAAAGAATTAAATAACACAGTTCCAGTTGAGGAGTAGATTACCACCTGTTAATGTCTTTCAGTCTTATATTGTTTTAATATAAATACAGCAGAACTTTGCTATAAGGAAGACATCAAATGAAATAATCTGATACCAAAAAAAATAAAGCCATTAGAGTGATTCATAGACAGAAGACAATGGAATTAGAAGCATTAGAGTAAAGATTCCGGCAGTTATTTTGGACAGACATAAGAGAGGACTTTCTTTAGATAACTTGGGATGCAACTGATTTCCATTCTTCAGACAAGTTGTACCTTTAAATAAATTTAATTTTTCTTTCTGGAAAATAGAATTACTTGGTTTTAGTTTTATTCCGGCCTCTCCAGTACCTCTGTCTGTCTACATGGATTATTACTACATGGAGATAAATGTTTAATTGAATTTCTATTTTATGATAACACTCTAGTTTATGTTTATCAGTATTTCTTCTAGATCATATGAAATATGGGTAGAGCATTTAAAAGTTGTGATTTTAATTACCGTCTTTATGGTGTTTACTCTTAGATAAATATATGAAATTACATGTTACATTCAAAACCTAAGTATCTGAAGGGGAGAAATATGTATTTCTGGATCAAACAAAAAATCCCATATACCAGACCATATACCAAATGTTCTGTCTCTGGCCAAGAATGATTTTCTAGTGAAGAACAAAAGATCATTGCAAGCATGCAGTTAATTAAGGACTCCACCCAATTGTAGTTAACCCACTCTTAAGCTAGCAATATTCTTTGTATTTTGAAACTTGTAGGGCTATTTCGTCAATGGTTTTATTCAGTCCCATCTTGAACCCATGTAAATGCTTTAAATCTAGAAGTTTTATGCAAGAAGTTGCACAATTTATTTATGTAGTATGTGAAGAGGTTTCTCTGTTTCTTTACTTTGAACTTGGCAACTGCTGTTTTCACTTCATGTCTTCTAGTTCTCATGGGGGAAGAAACAGGAACGAATTGTTCTCTATTCACCATATTTATGTCATGATTCTATAGACCAGAAGATACTTCATACCTTTAATCATTCTTGTCATCCTTCTCAATAGCTTTCCCAATTTCTTTTGAGGTGATGCGGTATAGAACTGCATTTATACAATACTATCTGATCCAGATAGACTGGCAAAAATTGCTGCTTGCTATGTAATCTGCATATCGTATTTCAAACTAATTTTTGGACTGCCTTTTAATTGTTCTGCATTTTACCTGTAGTTTATAATTGGTTACGTTGTCCTTATTTGGATCAGATTCACATTATTTAAAGACGCCAGAAAAATTTTTCATTCTCCTGAGCTGTGCCACTATGTTGTAGTAGGCAAGAAATATATTTATATTTCTAGGATACTATACGCAAGTCTGATGACATATCTGACAGGCAAGAAAAATCGGTCTCAGTGACCACTTCTACATCTTTCTGAATGAATGACCTCCAGAGCAGCTGTAATCGTACCAGACCATACTTTTCTTACAGCTCTCTTTACCTTCCTTTCTGATCTGTCTGAGGACAGACTTTCTCATAATTCTTGATGATAAATCGCCAGGTATTGTCTAATGTGCAGAGCCCTAGACACCCTACAGAACATGGTCTTATTGTGCATGAACTTATGTTTACCAGTAGCTGACCATTTGTGATTTGTGTTTACACACTTGGAGTCTCTGCTCTCATCCTGTCCTTATATCCTCTTGCTACAAATTTCTTTCCTTTTTTGATTGCTGTTAGGGAAACATAGGGATGTAAATTGAAGCAGGAAGAGCATTGCAACAGCAAGAAATACTCTGGTATTTGTCACAGAAATTGACGTACTAGTAAAACAGCTAATTGGAATTCAGTGTAAGGTAGAGATCTCTAATCTGGGTGCTTAAAACACTTAAAGTAGAGAGGTGGTGTGATAATACTGTCTTAGTGTGGTGATGATATTTATGAATAAAAAGAGAAATCAAAGATGGAGACAACAGAAGTAGTATTACAGTTAAATCAAAAAGCTTAGTCAAGCCTTCCACAAAACAACCGAAACAGATTTCTCCAAAAGCCAGGTTAGGTAATCTCTTTCTTGAAACTAGGATATGATGCGAGTGTTGTGCTATCCCACAGAATTCTTTTTTTCATGACACAGCCCCACTGCACTCAATTACATGTTACTGTGTAACATGAAGATCTTTGTTATTTGCTGTTGTTCTTCTGTAAGCATTGCCTGTATGTATGAATTTATGCAAACTTCTAACAAATAACAGTACTTGAAATTTACATGTGCAACAAATGATTAAAAATGAATGTAAAATAGCTTATGTCCTCCAATATGCCTAAAGGAGTTTTTTTTTAATATTTACTCCTGTTATTCCAGACCATTTTACAATAGCTACTTTTAAATTCATGGGATATACTTATAAATAAATTATACTTAAATGTTTTCTGGGGCTCAGGTGTCTAGTTCTGTGTTTTGCAGCTCAGATTTTCTCAATTGGTAAACTTCACATAAATTCCTAAACTTTTAAATGTGCAGGGAGTTGAATTACCCCATAACTTAGGTGACAGAGGAGAGTCCAGAAGGTATCAAATATAACACTGAAGAATGTAATGTTAATGTGTTAATTGATTGACAAATAAAAGAAAGAGTATTAACAGTGCCTCAACTGAAGCCATTTGTGTGACTTCGTATTTAGGAATATTCTGTTTTGAAATACCATGCTAACGGTGATAGCTAATATTATAGAACAAAAGGGTCCAAATTGCAGATTTTTGTTTTCACCTGCTGTGTGTATGATACCAAGAAAATAGCACTGTGGAGTTTATTCAATTGATAAATATTAGTTATTAATGGTATTAGAAAATGGATGTGCTCTTTTTTTTTTTTTTTTATAGAGCAAGGTGAAGCGGTCTCTCTGTTCCAGTAGGTCAATTTTTCTTGTAAAATGTTCAAGCCTAGCTGCCACCCTAGAGATTAAGTAAGCTAAGGTACACTGGGGGGAAGCTGGTGGGTAATTGATTATGGTGGAGAAAGAGAGACAGCAAAGACTGGCAAGATGAACGTTGCTGATTTGCCACGTATCACCATGGTGTAGCCAGCCTTACAAACTGCAGAGGAGCAATACGCTGTCTGCCTTCCCATGTCCCTGAACTACTCCAGAACTGTTCCTCTCATAAATCCCTGCGGTATGTCTCCTGTGAATGGTTAAGGTTGGAAGGGACCTCTGGTCCAATGACTCTTAGACATAGGAAGTGAATCTTGGCCATAGGAAGAGCTTGCTATGTGTAAAGAGATTTGGACGCTTCTGCTCTAGCACAGGAGAGGTACTGAGCTATTTAAAGTTTAGAAAGATATAAGAGTTTCATTTTTACATGAATTTTCTGTCCTAAGAATATGCTGAAGGACACCTGACAGGACACTATTTTTGTCTCAGTACCACAGAAGAGTATTCCATGTCTTCTTTCACCCTTTGCATTACTATTTGTGCTGATTTGTATTAAAGAGGAGCATTTTTTTCCACATAAACAGTTTTTCCTCCCTTTGGAAATTGTTCTATTAGCAAAGTTTTGAAGTTCACTAAGGAAATGCAATAGAATATATGAAGGAAAGAATTCTTACAGCAATCCTACATTGATCTGTTTCTTACTTTGCGTACGTGTGATGATTTGTTCAAGGAAACTCTCTGACCTTTAAGCTGTTGATTTTTAATATTCACCCACCAAAGAAATGTTCTTAATTACAAAACAACTTCATACTTTTCCTCAATTATGAGAGAAGGGCATGAGGAAACATCTGCAAAAGGCACATTTTTCCCTGTGGTAAATAAATTAGTTTCTGGTCCCTTCTTAAGAATCAGCTGTGAGTAATGAGGAAGCTAGCAGCAGTCTTTCTCGGTTATTGATAACTTTGAGCTGCTTTTGAAAAAATGATTTTTTGTTGTTATTTTTTCAAGCCTAGCAAACAAGCTATCTTCTTCCCTTTTTTTCTGCTTCTCTTTTTGTCTCTGATGTCCTTTACAAGAAAAAAAATAGATGATCTAAAAGCAAAGCAGGTGAAAGAAAAAGCCAGAAAAATAATTTTCTGTGGGTTTTTGTCTTCTTTTTTTTTTTTTCCTCCCTGCAATTTCCTAGTCCTGTCTCTTTTTCTTTTTGCAGACCATTTTTACAATGGCCAGTTCTCATCTGGAGCATTTTCAGAGGTTTCTGAGATGCTCACAGTCAAGGTACCTGTGATTTCTTGAGTGTGATTGTCTTTCTTCCTATTCTATGACACTTCTCTTTCCGAAAGGAAACTAGCAATTTTCACTTCTCCAGATTGGTGAATTTTCTCTATTTTTTCACTGCGTTTACTTCTCTGGCTCCATTTCTTTCATATACTTGCAGTGATTTTTTGAGTTAGTGAAGAATATCTCAACGCTTTGTGACAATGATCTGTGTATCACTCTAAAATGATCTCAGGTTTTTCAAACTGTAATTTTGAATCTTATTCTTACTTGAAAATCCTCCATCCCAGATTCCAAAAACTTCATCTACAGCAGTAAGTAAACACAAGTTCATGCAGCCTGTTCTTAAGAAGATACTTATAGTGCACCTTTTTGGAAATGATACCTGTGGGAATTTAGCTGAAAGAACAGCCATACAAAGAGCCGTGATGATAACCTTTTAGATTAAGCCAACTGTAAACTTTTCTGGAAGAATGTACAGTCGCGCTTTCCATTTTATGAGATCACCTGGCTTTGGTTTTGTCTGGGCTGTTACCTGTGTAACATCCAGATTTTGTTTGCAGGCCCCAAATCTGAATGACCAGTAAATAGTTTGTTTCATGAGTAATTTGACCAATGGTCACTTCCATAACTCCCTAAGATGCTGAGGAGAAGCAAAAAAATTCAGTTGTAACCTTACCATCTCCTCTGTAAGTTTTCAGATACAGCGTTTACTAAAAACTGCTCCAGAGGTACTTGCCACAGTCCCATATCTTCCTTCCAAATGTCCTGTTCTTTGCAACTGCTTTTTTGTCATGATTAGCTGTTTGTAGCCATTTCTTAAAGCATAGTTTATGCAGAGAAGTCACAGTTTTCCAGTGTTAAAGGGAATCATTGTGTCTCACTTGCTGTGAAAAGTCTGACAGCGTTACTGATTTCTCCAGTATATTTGTAATTTGCTACTTTGAAGACTAGCTCTTAACCCACAAGTTGCTGTAGTGGACTTCAACATTATAACAAGAATTCTAATGAAGCCAATACTTGATCAGGAAAAGACATCTTCTTTTCTCAAAAATAGTCTTGTAGCATAAGCAAAGGATGATAAAGGGTAAAGCAGGTTGTGGAGCTGTGTCACGTCAGCTACTTTTCATAACTGATGAGCACTTTTACTGCATGTCTGACCGGAAATGCCATGTAGCTAGTCAAACTTCTACTCAGGGATAAGCCTCATGTATTTAACTAAGGGAAAATAGTTATTATTTATCTTGCAGTATGATTCTTCTGCCCAGTTTTGTTCTATGATAATTTGCGGATTTACTTGTACTTGCTGCAGGTTCAGGCGTCAGAGCATTTGTTGACTGTATTTTTCTCAAGTTGTTCTTCTCCTGTTCTGAAGAATATAGGAAGTCAAAGTAACAGTCTGTTTCATTTTAGTATAATGAGAAAGAGAAGCTACTGTCATTAAATATGTGCAATGCTGCATTCTTACACAGAAGTTCTTGGGAAGTTTCTGGGTGTAATTTTGCTGCAGGTGTTTCTATCTCAAGAGACAACCCCTGAATTAAAACCGTCAAAAGGATTCTAACTACTTTATATACCATTATCCCATAGGCTTTCCCTCTCCTTGGATGTTTTCTACGAAAAATGGCTTTACCTCTTAGACACACAGTCTGCTAGAGCCAGTGCTGACAAATGATAGCAGAAAGGGACACGTGCCAAAGAAAAATTGTTTGCTTGCCATTTTTTCCCCAGCCCACACCTTGTTCTCCTTGCTTGATGGTATATCCTCACTTGCATATTACATCCCTCCTTTTCACAAGCTGACATTTTTCTCTCTGACTGAAGAAATTTTTTTGCCTAAACAAGATGAGGGGGAGGAGAGGAAGAGAGGCTTTCAAAAACCTAATGTTTCTTCCTGCATTTGCTGGCATGATAATGCTACATATTCTCCAGTCTATGAGAGCAAACTTAAGAAGAAAAGGTTATGAGTAATAAGTAGTTTTTACTTTTTCATGCTTTCCCCCCATCTTATATCCCTAAATAATCAGAATGGCTTTTAGGTAAGTGATTTATAATTTATGCTATAGTATAAAAAAAATCACAACTGAAGAGAAATCATGCTGGGGGCTCAACCTGTAAGTCAGATCTAGGGATGTCTTGAACAGTCAGAAGAGAATTGTTTTGATTTTTATTTTCTTTTTTCTGAACTTTGGTGCCAGTAAGAAATTGGTAGTCCTCAGAAAATGAGTTTGTAAGTTAAGTTTGAAACTCATATCTTTCTCACTTAATGTATTATCTGGAATCTGGGACAGTGAATGGAATGTTGTATTGTCCAACTCAGGCATGTACACTTTCTCTTACCTTCCACACGCAAGTCTGGAAAACTGTATCTAGGTTAGAGAAAGGACAGGAATAAGCCAGCTTCTCAAAGGTAAAGGTCAATGCACTATGTAGGAAAGTGAAGAACAATTTATATGTGAATTAATTGATAAAATTCCTATTTTTTTTGCACTGTTGCTTTTGGTGGAGGGTTCAGATGCAGATTTGTCCCCAGTGCATGGACGGAAGGTAAAGACTGGACATCTTTTATAACGTATAATTTCTTCCTCTACCGGTATTCTTAATTTCTCTCTGAGGACAATTAAAGTCCTGACACCGTTTTCCAGAAGTTTACAGCAAAATTCTTCTTGGCTACAACTGAACCTAAATTTCATCTCCAAGTTTGTAAAAGGCCAACTAAGGGAAATGGTCCAGTTTTTAATGTTCGTTTCTGATAGTTATTTGTGTTTTTTCCCTTGTAACATTTTTCCACCTGATCATTGTTTTATGTTTTTTGCCTTTCCTATAACCTTTAATTTATGCAAGTACTTGGGTACTGTGACAGTCAGTTTCCAGGAATGTATTTCTGTCAAGATAGATTTATGAATCTTGCACAAAAAACATTGTTAAAATGCACATATATTATGAAACTGTGGACAAAATGTATCAGACTTCAACAGCAAACAGGCATGAAAAAAACAGTCCCGTGTGAGAGGCAAAATGTTAAACAAAAACAGTGACCAAAAAAATAATTTCTTAATCAAAACCAACCAGTATTTAGGATATAAAATTTATAACATTTTAGTATAGTATACTCCATGTCATATGCAGAGATCATAAACACCTGTGAATATCAGGTGAAACTGTAAAATGTTAGGGGCTCAGAGTTTAAATAACAGGGGAAGTGGTTCCTGAGAAGGTCTTACTTGGATGACTTGGAGTATTATGTATCCAAAATATACCCTTTGTCTGTGCAAAACGCGTATGTTTTCAAATGATCTGGTGTGCCTAGAAGCTCCAGTATGTTTTCATGTTCCTGTAACAGACTTTAATCTTAAAGGTGGGTGGGTTTTTTAAGAACTCAAATAGAAGACAGCTATTAGGTTTCCAAATAAAAAGTTTTACAGGGACTTTTACCTCACCTATGTGAACGATAACGCTAGCATATGTGAATCTCTTCACGGTAAACCTTTTGGAGTGTGACGTATTTCTGGATGAATGTTTTACTCCAATTAATATTCTGTTTCCTAAATGCAACGTTTATAAAGGTGGTCCTGTTTGTGTTTGTGCTAAAGGGAACTTTATTTCCCTTCCATCTAGAATACAATTTTAGCATGCTTTCATGTGGAAACTTAACCTGAAGCATACGTATCTCTGAAAAATAATACTGTTTTTTTTTCATGGGAAGGAAACACCTTATTTCATTGCTATTCTTGTTGTTGTTCTTATCGTGCCCTTTTTAGCACAATGTCCGGCGAATGAAATCCGTACAGAATCGTCAGGAGTGATCCTTAGTCCAGGTTACCCAGGCACCTATCCCAACTCTCAGACCTGTTCTTGGACTATAAAGGTTGAGCCAGGATATAACATCTCCATCTTCGTAGAAATGTTTCAAAGTGAAAAGCAGTTTGATGAGCTGGAGGTATTTGATGGTAAGAGAGATTTAAATTCTATCTAACCACAAAAGAAAACGTATCAGGTCAAATGGGGCTTGATTTCCAACTGTTGGTTTCATAAAGCCTTGATACATCTGAAACAATAGTCCAGTATTTCTATTACTTTTGCCTTAAGTCTAAATCTGTTAGCCAATGAAAATTTTTATAGATGCATTCAGGACAAAGAAGCTTTTAAATTTTCTTAGGTCTTGTTAGAGGAGAAGCAGTAGCAGATGCAGCATTCCTATGAAAGTCATACCCTTTTCTGTTTCCTGGGAAATATATGAAGGTGTCTGAAAGGAGAATTTAATGTGCTGTTTTGTAATGGATCGTTTCTGGTGAGGAAATATTTTGGTGGTATAATTTCATTTGTCCGATTTAATAAAATTATTTGAGGCTAAATGCTCAAATTTGGGTCCGCATACCCAGTCTACTTTCTCCATAGCATAGCAGAACCAGTGCTGTACTGTGGTTGAATATATACCCCAGTTAAAGAATTTGACCATCTGTTTTGGGACAAAGAGTAAAGAAATGACAAAACCTCAGTTTTTAGAGCGTTACTCACAGCAGCAACATCTCAAAGGGCCCTATTTAATTAACACGCTATTCTTATTTTTTACTGAATTGTGATCTTATTATCACTTGTTCTGTTATCATTGGTTGATGAGAATATCTAGTCCCTGATTGTTCTTTAATATATTTTTATTCACTTGGAGACTATTATCATATCTTCCCTCATTAACCAAGAATGTATGATAACTATGATAGAACTGATTAATATTCACTGTGGGAGTTTCATAATAAGAAAAATATTAAAAAGTCATATGTTTGAGGTATCTTTCTCTAAGTATTTTTCTTAAGAAGTAGATTTTTAATGTCTAAAATTTCTAAAATATTCTCAATTTTTGATAGCAGCATTCTGAAAAAAACCCACAATATTTTTCATTCTTTTGAAAAAAAGACAGTTCATTAGCGTTTTTTTTTCTTTTTAATGTGTATGTTGGTCCTTGGCAGGTTAGTGGAGAAAATAGTGTGAAAAATTAACATTGTCTTTTACTCCACTCTTTTTGTATTTAACATCAAGACAATACGTAGTGTGCCTGGAACTTTTCTAGTGGTCTGATCATTTTGCTTGTTTTCTTTTGAAAAATTCGGTTGAAACTGCTTAATGTTCCCGATGAAGATTTTTGTTTTCTTTCTTATACATTTAAATTTAATGAAACCAGATTATCAATAATAGATCTGAGAGACGAATTATGACAGTTACTACATTTTTAAGCATTGTCATTTCATGACATGAAATCACATTCTTACAAATTCATCTCTAGTGCAGCTCTACTGAAGTCATTTTTTCTACCACCTACCAGCAAACCTAAATGAGAAAGATAATGGCATATTTATAACCTCTCAATACAGTGCCATGTAGAGATTCCTGAGCTAGCTCTCAACAAGTTGATATTTAATATGGCACATTGCAGTGCCTTGCAGAGATACTTGCTTGTGTCCCTGTGGCCACATTAGCAATGTGCTTTGCTAAGCTAATTAGTTCTACATCTCAGCATGACGAGTTTGTTGGGGCAGAAGGCAGTGCTGATATGGCTATACTGTTTCCACTGATAGATAGAACTTGGACTTGCTCGTTCAGAGCCAGCTTAGATATTTCCCTGTATTCCTGCATTTTGCAATAAATACATGTCATATCCTGGGACTTTGTGTAGTCTAAAACAGCATGCCTTTATGTAAGTTACTAGAACTGCACTGATCTATCTATACCAGGTAAAGATACGTCACCAAACTTTATGCAGAAACTATATAAAGATTGGCAAGACAACTTTTAGAGAAATATTATTTGCTAAGGCACAGGTCTCTGATTACTTAATAAGGCAGCTTGGGAATCAAAACAAAATAGTGACTACACTGTAAATTACGGTGCTTAAGCAGCTGGATGATGATCAGTATTGGCATTCAGTCAATGAGGCCAGCCTGGTCAGCTGAGAACAATAAGCCCATTAGCCATTCCCACTTATCAGTCAGACTCTTGGGAAATGCCATCTGTATTCTAAACCAGAGAAGCCATAAAATGTACCATGAATATAATTATTAAAGGCTTTTGAACTTCAAAACACTGTATTCAGGCTACTTACACTGAATAGCATTCATTTAATACAGCAAATATTCTTTGATTATTTTTTTTCCCCTGAAATAAACCAACAAAATTCTGTCATTGAAAATAGACAGAAATGGCAACTTTTACCTAATATTCCGGAAAGCATCATATGACAGGTCAGCACACCAGAAGCTGAGTGTTTATTTCCTTATATAGACAAACTCTGAAATAAGAATAAAAAAATCAGACTCAAGAACACCTACGTCATGCTGCAGACTTTTCTGAACATCATCTGAAGAGCTGCCTGCTAGTTAAGGTACAGAAACTGAAACTCAACTTCAGGAAAAACAAAGCAAACTAAAAAATATTGAACCATTCCTCTGATCTCCCAGTGGCTAAAAAATGCAGTATGGCATGTGGTGCTGCAAACTAATTCGTGATCAGTAACAAGGAAAGATTCTCATCTCTTTGTATGTACTAGATCTTTATTTGTAATTGTACTCTTTGAGACCCTTTATTTGAGAATTTTGAAAGAACATACACATTCCAAACTGTAACAAATAAAGTGTATTAAACAGACTTTACAAAGCCCAGGGTGAAGCACAGAGAAACTAAATGAATTGTCATGTTCTAAAGCATTTTTTCAAGCAAAAGTAGGAATTGACCTTAGCATTCCTTATCAGTTATCATACACTGTAATCATCAAATGCTAACTCCCTAATATGAAAAACAAACAAGCCACAAAGCATTTTGATGAGGGCATGCTGGGCAACCTGCACCTAAAGCTATGCTTATTTGTTCTTATTTTGTATATGTATTTATTAGTTAGAATTTATTTAGTAATGCTTATTTAGTTGTAGTGTTGTCATTATGGTGACTGAACTGCAGTTCCTAAGAACTGGGAGGTTGTCTTAATCTTTATGGTTTGCTGTGGCTTCTCTAGCCTCCCTTTGGTACCTGAAATGTCCCGATCAGAAAATATACTTATTTTTTATTGGACTGGAGGGGGAGAAGGCTAGCAACGATTATATTCAATTTTTAGGTGTCCTTTGAATTCAGTTTTATTTTTGCGTTCTCATGCAACAGAAGAAGAGCTGATCAGGCTGCAGCTGCTCAAACTCAGCAAAAATGAATGAAGCAGCCTCTTTATTTGAAATAACTGCTGTGGCCAAGATAATGTTGGTTGAACATGGCTTTCCTAAACTTGAAAAATGTGGAGCAAAAGGCGTAGTGAGCATGTGAAAGGAAGGAGTTCAGCCGGAGAAAACATAATATGGAGGAAGAAGATGCCATTTCATGTTTTAGAAAGCTTTCAGTTGGAGATTGGCTTGATATATGGATTATTTTTCTTCTTGCATATATGTTGTTTTATTATATAACTAGCCCCCAAATCACTATTTGTGCTGCTAGGATTTTGTTGTAGTGAAGATATCGGTCTAGTGCCACAACACGTTTTATCAACATCCTGTATTTACAAGTGTTTGTTTCTTTTTTTACACTAAAATGATACTATAATAAACACACTATGTTTTAACAGAACTGAGTCCTAGTGAAGTATGTATTATAAGTTCATAGCACTTGTACATAAGTGTATTCCACAGTGAAACTGTGATGATCTTATATGTGACAGAGCATTTTTTAGCTAAAGTGTTCACTATGTACTATGGTGGTGGTTAAAATTATACAAGCTGTACAATATCAAAGAATATATAGATTAGCTACCACTCACTAGTTGGAAAAGAGCTTAAATAAATAATAGATATAAAAGGACAAGGAGCAGATACATAACTTCATTCAAAGTAATTGTCCCAAAAAGAAATTAATTTAAAAAACAAAAATTCACTATTTTTTCAGTGTTCGTGGCAAAAATACTCATTGTTTTATATTTTAGTTTGTTTGTACCAAGATTTTTTTATTGTGTCCTCTAGTGAAAACCTAAAACTGGAATGGATAGTTTAAATAGAGTTCTGTTAATTATTTCACTGGCAATGATGTGCCACTTTATTTCCTATTCTTTCCTTGTATATTCACATTCACCGATGAGTTAAAATATGGAACGGATTACTTAAACTGGTAGTACTTAAAAGCTTCAATAGTTTCTTTATTCATCTCCAAAGGTTCTTCTGGGCAAAGCCCTTTACTGGTTGCTTTAAGTGGAAATCATACTGGACAACTGAATTTTACAAGCAAAATGAATCAGCTGTATCTTCGCTGGTCAACTGATCATGCAACCAGCAAGAAAGGATTCAAGATCCGTTACTCAGGTATTTTATAACTATTAATGATTTCCATTAAATTGTACTTTGTGGTTACATATACTATTTAGCATCAAATTAGGACTTGTAATATAATGTCTCTTTCTTTGAAGATAATTTATTATAATGGACGTTTTGACCATGTGTCATCATTCTAGTGCAAGTTCAAGGTAAGCACAGGACTTGGACTCTGTTTTTTCCCGTTTTGCCAAAGATCCCCAGATTAATACTTCTCCAATGAATATTTCTCTCTGCAACCTGCTCTCTGTTTAGCAGACCTGGAGCAAGGCACTTGAAACGTAGCGGGTGGAATAGCCCTTAGATTTACACAGGTGTACTCAAGAATGAGAATTTTTGATCCTGAAATGGTATGTGCTACTCCACCTGCAATTCAGTGCAAAATTATTAAATTTAAAATTTCCTTGAGTTGCAGGTCACAATTTTTATTCCTATGCTCTTCTTTATGTACAAATAAATGGAAAACCAGAGGGAAGAATATCCCTCACTTCTTCAAGAAGCTGCATGTCAATCTGGTGTTGTGGTGGCATGAAAATATGTAAATAGTCTATCCAAATAGTGTTTAAAATTATGTCCCTTATTAAGAAAAAAAATCAGTTACCAGTATTGCAATACTGGATTATACTCTATGTGTAGACATACTGACCTTTACTCAGTTAGCAGCGTATTTAGGATGTTTTCACACCAACATCTGCAGACACATTGCTCCTAAAAGGTTTGGCTTATGGATCATTTACATGATGTAAATAGTGAGAGACAGAGGTGATAATTGCTGTCTGTTGTTAACATTTGCTTGTTCTGTGTTTGGACTTGATTAGCAATGTAAAGGTTGTGTGTGTTAATTTTGGTGCCTAATGTCAACATAAATTAAGTAGAGAAAGGAATACTAAGAATGTTTTAGATCATTTTATCACGCACCAGGCATCTCACATTTATTCATGCAAAATGCCATTTAGGGAGATGATTTTCACAGAGCTCACGCCTTTCCTGTACCATCCGTGCACTGGCTGTCTAACCTCTGGAAACTTTCTCTTGATAGTGAAATAGAAGATCAGGGCTGAGCTCAGAGCATAGTAGTGATCATTGTTTTGGGGACTTAAGACCTATGAGCAGAACTGTGAGCAGTCGGGGAAAAAAACAGTAAAAGTATTATGTCTACCTTGCAAGCAGCATTTGGAGTATTACTACAGACAAACTGAAACTGAGGGGTGGGGGAAAAGAAAGTTGTTTTCAAGCATACTGGAGGTTCATTTAGTTTTTCATAGGGAAAAGTAAATTGCAGGACCTAATAGATGGATTGAGAGTGTGGTGAAAGGAACAAAGAGAATCTGTCATAACCCTCAGATGTGTGGCACTGAAGGGAGTGGGCCTTCTGTTGTGAATTTAAAGTGAGGAAGTAATATCACAGTTACAAAAATAGAGTTCTGTAAAGGATTTGTCTTGTAAGTGTCAAGTTTCTAATGAGACTGATTTTTGAGGAATGAGAAATTACTTTACACCTTTGTGTGTACACAAAACATGTTTTGCAGTAGCGAAGAAGTGGTCTGTCTAATTACTAGGCTCAATTCATCAATTATTATGGCACTAGCTGCAACTAATAATAAAATTGGGGGACTGGAGAGAGATATGCAATCCTTATGGCTATGTTTTAGGAACAAACAACTGTTTTGCTTTTTCCGCTTCACTGTCAGTGCCTGCATTTTTCTCTAAACTTCTGTACGTTTTACATGAGATTCAATGGAAATAATCAGCATGAAAGAAGAGTAACAGTGAGCGGCAGCATAAACAATTGGATTTGAATCTTAATGAGGGAAAGCAACATGATGAAAGTAGGAAAAATACAAGATCCCAAAAAGGCTATTGATACCATGGCAGCTGTGACTGAGCCAGCAGGCTTCCTCATAATGAAGACCCTACTGAAATGAATTACTGCCCTCCCACAACCCTCCCCTTCTTCTCCAGCTATGCCAGTGCACAAAATTTTGCAAACTGTAGTTTTGTCACAACTAGATTTCATTTGTGGATACAAATTTTCTTCACTTTTTAGAAGTGCTAGAAGCTTTCGGAGGAATGCTTAATATTGCCTCTAGCGTGCAAGCTTACTTATAAGCTATTTGTCTAATGTTGTATTTTTCTGTCTTGTGGTTTAAGGCTTTTTACTAAATCTTAGTAGAAAAGAGATACAGCATTACAGCAGAGGGATATTCTTTTAAGATCTCTGAATATTATAGAGGCACTAGCATAATTTTAATCTAAATAATAAATTTCCTGACTGCGCTAATGCCTAGATATTAAATGATCTCTTCCTTAATCTAGTGAGTATCTGTATAGGACAGTGAAACTAGGAGAGGAAGCATCAGTTAAAATTTCTTGCAGCCCTAGGGAAGTAATCCCTTTTGTCTTTGAAAGGTATGTAGTATGGCAAAATCACTAAAATGGATGCCAAAAATATAAGGAAAACATATTGCATGCTGTAATACTTTTTTTTTTTTAATGATTGCTCGTTGTTTTGAAGTGTTTGAACTTGACTTCCTGGTGCAGCTGGGTTCCACCAAAACTATGCAGTTTATTACAAATAGGGAAGATCTGTGAGTGCAGAAAGCGGAACTTGCTGAGCCCAGGCTAGGAAACTCACTCTCTAAGAGATGAAACCTGGAAATTGCTGTGAAAGATACCTGCAGAATCTGCTTCTTGGCTTTGTATTCCCTCAATAGTTTATAACCATGCAAGAACATTCCTACCCAAGCAAGCTAGCACAAAGGCAGAACAAAGAAGAGGGGGATGATTTTTTTAAAAAGTAGTGGCGGAAAGAATGAAAGTGCACTACAGTACTTGGCACAGCAGCTGGATGCATGGTGATTTGGGAAGCAGAGTAGTTGACTTGCTACTTTGCAAGTTCCCATTGCCTCTGTAACATTTACAGGCTTTTTTTAAAAACTTTTTGTTAGTCATTCAAGAGTAAATACAGCAAGTGGTTACTTGGCTAATTTGTAATTAGCTGCAGTAGAACTATATATAGAGAGAGAGATATTATTAAACCCACCATAGATCTCTCTTTTACCTTTATTCTGCTCTTGTAACCTCATCTGCTATTGCAAGAAGCTTAATTCGTCACCATTCATTTCATCTTATTTTTAAGCATTGCACCTGTGAAACAACTGTTCCTATTTCCTCTCTATTTTAAGTTAAAAGAAAAGGCTATTAATTGGTTTGGTTTTGTCTCTACATTTTCCACTAGCTGATTAGAAATGAGAAGGGAATTGTATGAAGAAGTTAATCAGAGTCTTTATAATTGTTTCTTCTGTGGTTCCTAAACTTTTAGATGGTGATTTGCTGTAGTAAATACAGCAGGAAAGTCACACAATGGGGTTTATACAGTACTTTGAATCAAGAGCAATATGAACAGGTTCATTTATAAATGTTGAACCATCAGTAAGAACATCTGTATTGTAAATAGCAGGTTATTTAGTCAGATACTTAATTTTTTGAAGATGCAGACATTCACAATTATGTCACTAAAAAGGGAACAGGCCTTTGCAAATTTACCTTGCTGTTTTCATACTGTTTACATATTAGATTTAAAGATAAACTGCAAAAGAAAAAGCATGGCAGCTTGACCTTTTTTTGTTGTTTGGTTGAGTATTGTTCTCTGGTTTTATACTGTACATTTTAAAGTGAAAAATAACATATGGAATGGATGGTCCATTAATTAAGGAACTGCTTTAGTAATCAGAAGAGGTATGTGTAGTTTTCTTGTGTGACCTTACCTAATCACTTAAGACAGCATCTGATTTCTTATCTATAAAGTGAGAATCACAGAATCACAGAATGGTAGGGGTTGGAAGGGACCTTCGGAGATCATCTAGGCCAACCCCCCTGCCAGAGCAGGGTCACCCAGAGCAGGTTGCACAGGAACGTGTCCAGGCATTTTTTTAATATCTCCAGAGAAGAAGACTCCACAGTCTCTCTGGGCAGCCTGTTCCAGTACTCTGTCACCCTCAAAGTACAGAAGTTTTTCCTCATGTTAAGATGGAATTTCCTGTGTTCCAGTTTGTGCCCAGGCACAACTGAAAAGAGTTTGGCCCCACCCTCTTGACACCTGCCCTTTAGATATTTATAAGCATTGATGAGACCCCCTCTCAGTCTTCTCTTCTCCAGGCTAAACAGACCCGGGTCTCTCAGCCTTTCCTCATAAGAGAGGTGCTCCAGTCCCTTGATCGTGTTGGTAGCCCTCCGCTGGACTCTCTCCGGCAGTTCCCTGTCCTTCTTGAACCGGGGAGCCCAGAACTGGACACAGTACTCCAGGTGCGGCCTCACCAAGGCAGAGTAGAGGGGGAGGATGACCTCCCTCGACCTGCTGGCCACGCTCTTTTTAATGCACCCCAGGATGCCATTGGCCACCTTGGCCACAAGGGCACATTGCTGCCTCATGGTCAGCTTGTTGCCCACCAGGACTCCCAGGTGTCTGTCTTCAGAGCTGCTTTCCAGGTCAGCCTGTAGGTCAGCCCCTAACCTATGCTTGCCCTTGTCTGTCCAGCTCCCTCTGTGTGGTGGCACAGCCTCCTAGTAAGAATCACAGTAAACCTCTGCCTCACTGGATATTTCAAGAATAGCAGCACAAAGGACATAAGATCCCCTGGTAGTATGGTGATGATGACAAGTAAGTATCCAAAAGGGAAAGTTAAAAGGAAGCAGTGAACTAAGCTGTGACTTTTTATCTGTCAACAAAACAATCTATCATATAAGCTAAACAAAGGCAACATGGGATTTCAAAGAAGGATTTTTATTTATTTATAATTTCAAACATAGGGCAGAGTTTCAGTGGATAGTTATAAGTATCTTTTTTGTATATGTTTTTGGACTATTGACCAAAGATATTGCTGGGAAGTTAAGTCCTTTGCTAAAATAAATTCCTAGAGAAAATGACATATAATTCACTGCAAGACAGATTTACAAAATCATCTGGGGGCTTTGGACACCCAGTTTCAAAGAATTTTAATTTGGAATTGGAAATTATTATTTAATTGAGCTTCCCTTGGACAGAGTGCCTCATACAGCTTTAAAAAAATCTCACTTTAAATGTTCCAGCTCTTAAGAGAATATGCATTGTGAAAGGACGAACATGGTCCTGCAAATGCAAAATTGGTGTTTATCTATCTGTGCTGCTGTCCACACATCAGTTGAGTTGTGATGTGTGATTTAGCCAGGCAGTTATTACCCTGTTGGTCTTCAATTGCAAGTGACAAACGGACACTGTGATTACAAGCGAGCTGAAAATGTTCAGTGTGTTGCCTTGCAAAAAACAGTGGTGTTTAAGAGACCTTGAAAGAACGTGGATGCTATGTCACTTGGAAAAGTCAATTAAGTCTGTAAATGTAAATCTACTTCAGGTCACTGGAATGACTTCACAGAAGTTTATCACATTTTGTGATACATTGTCATTCCTAGATGACAGCACTCCTGTGTCATTGCACCTGTATCAGCTAAGCCTCATGAAGTTCCAGGACAGATTCCCTCTCAGAAACTGGCTGAGAGAAAAAAGCATTTTATCCCAGTGGTCCTTGATGCAAGACTGCAATATTTTATGAGCACTCTGTAGACATTTCTGCTTAAGCCCAGAATTTTCACTCAGCTGACAGTGACTGTGGTTTTCAGTCTGACATTCTTCAAGCATTTGCTTACCCTCCAGATCTTCAGACATTTTTTATTTATTGCCTTGTGTGTGATTCTTCAGTTAATATGTCAGTTCCTCATCCTAGAGGATGTTATGTATGCTTCATCCTGGACTCTGAAGTGAGTTCAGTTTAAAGAACAGATTAAAAATTACCAAACTGTAGTTTAAGAAGGAAATTGTATAGAGACTTATCAATATTCCTTCACTGTCTCAGTAAGTATTGAGTCTTCAACAAGATTTTTCAGAGTTGTAAAATAAAAATCCATCTTCAGAATGTTAAATAATTTGCCTCAAATGCTTTCCTTCTTTTCATGCTATGTATAGCTTAGACATAGTAAATTCTTGAGTATCAGCCGCCTTTATTCATATTTCACTGCCTTTGCAGCACAAAAGACTATGAGTTTTGGTAGGGCTTTTTACATAGATGAGGACTACAGGCACTGCTTGCCTGCAGCATTGTCGCTGGCTTCTGACATACTAACTGCCTACTGCTGCTACTTTAAAACATTGTCATTAATAAACATTTCTGTAATAGCAGGAGGTGGATCTGATCTATGTTAAATAACTATTTTAAACATATTATCCAAACATATATGATTCATATCACTTATCACTCAGAAATTGGAAGAAGATTTTTTGGTATCATACTTCTAAATTTCAGTTACTGAAGTGTTGAGTGGATCCTGCCGCAACTGAAGTCAGTGTGGATTGTGGTTAAACATATAACACTAGGCTGGAAAAATCAGACCATAGTTATCAAAATAGTTAAAATTTTAGTATTTTTAATTTATTCTCTGTATTTAAAGTGTTAATCTGTAAAGTGGGGATAATAGCAACGATTCTTGCTTTAATGTAATTTTGTGAAAATATATTAATTAATAGTCATGTAATATCCTGATAATACATGTACTGTCATAAAAAAAAAACCACACAAATTATATCTTGAACAGTGCCTGAGTAATTTGAAGCTAATAGGGCCTAGAAGCTCATCTTAAACAATTAGATTTTTTTTTTAAAACAAAGGTATATGTACTGAAAGAATAAGTAGTGACTGTTCCCTATATCGTTTAAAGTAAATGTCCTATCCAAAGCCAGAGTATGATCATCAGATTACAGACTAAGGCCTTCAACAAGTGCAAGGTCCTGCACCTGGGCTGTTGCAGTCCCAAGCACAAATACAGGCTGGGCGGAGAATGGATTGAGAGCAGCCCTGAGGAGAAGGTCTTGGGGGTGTTGGTTGTTGAGAAGCTCAACGTGAGGCAGCAATGTGCGCTTGCAGCCCAGAAAGCCAACCGTATCCTGGACTGCGTCAAAAGAAGTGTGTCCAGCAGGTCAAGGGAGGTGGCTCTGCTCCTCTGCTCCACCCTTATGAGACCACACCTGGAGTAGTACAACCAGCTCTGGGGCCCCCAACAAAAGAAGGACATGGACCTGTTGGAGTGTGTCCAGAGGAGGGCCACGAAGATGATCAGAGGGTTGGAGCTCCTCTCCTACAAAGACAGTTTGAGAGAGTTGGCATTGTTCAGCCTGGAAAAGAGATGACCTTATAGCAGCCTTCCAGTACTTAAAGGGGGCCTACAGGAAAGATGGGGAGGGACTCTTTATCAGCAAGTGGAGCGACAGGACAAGGGGTGACAGTTTTAAACTGAAAGAGGGTACATTTAGGTTAGATATTAGGAAGACATTCTCTGCTTTGAGGGTGGTGGAACACTGGAACAGGTTGTCTGTAAAATTCTTTTCAGCCTAATGAAGTTGGGTTTTTTTTGTTTGTTTTGGTTTTTTGATATGTTGTTTTCAATTATTTTCTAAGTACCTGACAAGCAAACAGAAAATCCCAGGTATATTGCCATGGGGGGCTATGATGGTAAACATGTTTTATCAGCCATACTTAAAATTTTATATATACATAGATATCTATTGCAACCAGAGTAGTAGACTTCCTCCACTTTTTGGTCAGGTCAGTGAAAGAGAAATATGCACATTAATGTGGATTTCCAAGACAGTGTTAACCATCATGGAATTGTAAAGTTTGGTAATCTGTAAGCACAGCCTCTTTCTCACATGTGGGGCCCTTTCTGTACTGCCCTTTGTTGAACTAGTCATTGTACTTTAAGGAATTAACTACTCATGTAGTCCTGCTCACCATACCTAGTTTGTCCCAATCCTCACACTCATTCTTGTCAAATACCTACCTCTGCCAAGCTGGTCTTGCTGTCCTCCCCAACCTTTCTGTCTGATCTCCATCCTTGTTCCACCCCTCCCTACAAATCACAGTCTACTTTTAGTGCTTCTTCGGTAGGCAATGTAAGATAGCTCTTTATCTAGCTCTTGTCAGTCTTTCTCTCCCTTCTAGCTTCCCATTTCAATTTCCCTTGCTTCCTCTTTGCAGTGTCTCCCCTAATTCACTATCCTCCTTCTTCCTTGTTTCAGTCCATGATCTTCTCTTTCTCTCTCTCTCACTAGTCAATTCCAATTGATTTTATATGTTTTACTTTTCAGTTTCTTTCCCTGAATCATACATATGGTTTCTTTGCATTAAACTTCATTCTGAACATAATCTCAGTATCCGATACATTCATCTTTTTGATGCCACTTCTAATAGACTACCAGGTCCTTCTTTTTCTCTTGTTTCTATCACTGGCTCTTATCTTCCACTCCCTCCCTTCCTACTTCTGATCTCATTGCATAGTTTGTCATGACTGCTCTTCCCATGGGCTCCTAAACCCAGTACTTTTGTGTCAAATATTCTTTCTCTCTTTACTCGGTTACAGCCTTCCTACCCAGTCAAACAAGGCTCATAGCTTTATTTTCACACTTGAACCTCTTCCTTTAACTTTCACAATGTCAGATGACCACAGAGCTTTACAAAGATATCTCAGTTCCCAGATCTCTTCCCAATTTTCTCCAACCCCATGCAACCGCTGCCACTCACTCAGAGGCACTTGGGTGGCAGGAAAAGTAAGCAGTAATAACAGTAGTTTGCAGTGATGGTTCAAAGCAGCAGATATACAGGATTTGCAATATAGCCATTTGCAATAATAGACTTAAGTATATTTGCCAAAGTGATGTTGAAGTTAATTCTGAGTGATATTGCTGTTTTGTGATCCTCTTGTTTTCTTGTATCAGTTTCTTCTTCTTAGTTCAAAAGATTTTTTTGCTTGATTTTTTTTTTTTTTTTTCTGAATACCACTTAGTTCACTGGAGAGTTTAAACTATGCCTTTGGGCTCTGGGCATTGTTAATTGTTACAACATAAGCAACAACTATGACTGATAGATTTCCCCTGTGGCCCCCCATGAAGTATTCAGTATTTCGATATCATTCTGTGTAATTCAGCAGCCTAAATGTCCCATATTTCATGCCACTTTAAAGATGATCTCTTTAGAGGTTCATATATACTATAGATTGTTAAAATGAACCACATTTTAAAAGATGACAATAAGTTCCCTGGTAATCAGAACACAAACTGCAACCTGTTGTGCTCAAAATCTTTTTATGGGTAAAAACCCCATGCTTTATATGTCTAGCAAGGAATTTACTGTTAGTATAACTGAAATTTTATCAGTTTAAAAAAAGAATTACTAGTCCAGATTAAATGGTTATAGGAAAAAAAAAAAGAAAAAAAAGAAAAAAGAATAATAAAGGAAAGCTACTATACAGAAAACCAGTATGGTTATAATTGCTGTACACACAATTCCCATTGTCTAACCTTTTCCCTGCTGCTACAGTCATGCTTCCATTGCTCCTTGTGAACCCAAGATCAATGGCTTCAGTTTGGTGTTGCTGTTTTGGGGGAGATAATGCAAGTCATCAGCAGCTAGAGTCCTTCAACAGGAAGAATGTGATATCGATGATTTTTTCCTCACTCTAGGATCAAACAAAAATTATGATTATTTTTGTTTGCTAAGACATTTTTACACTCTGCTCTTGGTAAAGTTCAAGTTACACGTGGTTCTACTATATACAGTCCACTTTAAACCTACCTGACCGGAAGAAAAAAAAATCTGTTAAAGTGAAAACAAAGCTGCAGGCAGGTCAAAAAAGGCTGACGTGACACCAGCCTGACAAACCTTGGTCTTGAGGACTTGTAAACTCAGTACAAAGTCTTTGACCTGTTACTAGCAAAGGCAATACTCTATTACTGGGCTACAGGGTTGCATATCACGTGGCAAGTATTTTTTGTTTAGAATTGCAGTACTCAGGAGATCAATTTGGAGTTTTGTCTGAATGGCATATTGTGTTTAGGACTCACATGCTGTTCTTAAGGTCTCCTAGGATATTTTAAATTATATAGTGCTTATGAGGTTACTGAAGATGACTTCAGTGGCCTTAACCACTAGTCTTTTGGTCTTAAACAGCTTGGGTTGCAATAGTATCATTTTTTTCTTCAATAAGTTGAAAAGAAAATTAAAGCCATATTTATTGTGCTTCTTTAAATGTCAAATCTCTTTCTAAATTTAAAGAGTATTTCAGTAATTAAATTCATTTAGTTAGGCGTGTAACTGAATGTCACTGCGCTTATAAGGAATACAGAACATGACCCCAAACAATTGTTTTACTGGACCATTCTAGCTTACTGATTTTCATCCTGTTTTTTTTTTCCTTTTTGATTCATTTTTTTTGAAATATCTCCCCAAGTGAAAGAATGTATGAAAACGACATTTCTAGTAGAAATAGCATTGCTTATCTGAGAACTATAATTCTTTAATAGAATCTCAACAGATGCCAACGTTTTTCAGCATCTTTAATGTAGGACCTAATTGTGATGCTTTTGTTGGGTGGCATTTCTTAGAAATACTGACTTTGATGTACTGTGACATCAAAGTCGCGAATCTAGACATTTAAAGGAAGCATCTTGGTTAGAATTCTGATCGACTCTATGATGCCTCCATAGTCAGTGAACAGAAACATCCATCTTTGGGTAGTAATTGATATCATAGGTGCACCTTAGGGTGATGAAATACACATACAAAAAAAAAAAAAGTCAGCTAGATATGGAACGCTGAAAGAAGGAAATCAGGGATATGTGCAAGAAACAAATAATATGAAAAAAAAATTTATAGGTGTAAAACAAACTCTGTAATTATGTACTTGTGAAATAAAGCCCCAACTTCTACTGTATAATTGTCTATATAAAATTATATGGCTATCATAGTAGACCTAAGACACATTTGAGTATGATGTAGAGAGTTAGTATTGTAGCAGCAGTTACAGTCTCAATGTCCTTGGTGCTGATGTTTAGTTATCAGTGGAATTCAACACTGTCTTCCTTGCGAAGAATGCTCATAGGCTTACTTTAATGGTGGATGTTCAGCCAGGTTTTATTTTCTGCAAGCCGTCATCCTACCACGCTTCTTCTGAAAAGATATTAATCTCTGTAATCTTGACATGGTGCAGTGCTGCAAATACGCAGTGACTTGTACATCAATATGGAGTCAAGGTAATTGTTTAATATTGCTTTTATCCAGTGATAAATGATTGCGTGAAACAAACAGATTTGTGTTGTCACACTATCCTGTACTTTTGCTTGACTTGGATCCAGTCTGGGTAATCGGGGTCCATCCTTATGTACAGGTATTGCAACTGTGTTTTATTACTCAGTTTTTGAAAGAATTACAAATTTTGTACTTTTTTTACTTCCTCAGCACATGTCTAAACATATCATCTATCTATCACAAGTTCTTGAGGACCACACTGGTCAGGAAAATCTCTCTGTGAACAGTATTTGTAGCAGTAGCATTTAAAGTTTAGCAAGGTTTATTTTAATTTCAAAACTTATATTTTAAAAAGTGCATTCTATCTTACTTCAGATGTAATGTAAATTCAACATCTAAGAAGCTGCACTCACCTAAGTTACATTCTTTTGCTAAAAAATTAATACAATTGCCATGGGGCAAATTTCCTTGGGGAAACATGTACATAAAAAATATGTAAATTTTACTCAGAAAAAAATGCATCTGGTGAATCAGTCTGTTGTATTTTGTCATGTGACTTTTTAACATACTTGGCAAAAAGTTTGATTTTTGACTTAGATGTCTAAGTGTACCAGATCTTTTATTAAAACTATTCATAACTAGTTTTGTATATTATGTAGCTCAAAGAACAGTTTTATGTTTATAAATTTATCAAATTTGAAGTAGGCTGTTTACTAAGTGTGAGTGAACATACTGAACAATCTGTGTACTTCCCGATTGCAGCTTCCTCATGTGCAATAACAAACTGGTTTGTGATTATAAACTATGTTTTTGAACTTCATGGTATTTCTGCTTAAGAAGTCTGAATCTTCACTGAGGATTCCAGAAGTAATGTAAAGGATTCTGTACTAATTTTATTGGTATTCAAAGTTTGCACATGTCATAAATAATATGAACTTTGTATATAGTGTTTTATGTGTTTTTAGTAATGTCCCCTTTCTTGGCGTTTAGCTCCCTATTGCAGCTTAAACCCTATCTTGAGGAACGGTGGAATTGTAAATAAAACAGGTGGTCCCGCTGGAAGTAAAGTTCGCTATTACTGCAAACCTGGGTATAGAATGATTGGCCACAACAATGCGACATGTAGGCGGCACCAAAATGGCATGTATCAGTGGGATTCTCCTGTGCCGATCTGCCAAGGTAAGATGGTGTTTTCTTGTTGAGTATGCTTCTATAATTTCCTTGTAAAGAATAGTTTACAAAACAAAGATACGGCATTGTCAATACTGCTGTGTGCCGAGAGACACATTGACGTCGTGAATTTATCCAAATGCATATTGGATTGTGTACTTAATGTGTGTAGAGCTGAAGTATTAAGAAATAGATTCATGCAGTCAAATACAGACCAAACGAAAAATACATTTTCAGTACTTTTTTATTTAGTAAAATACATATCTCTAAATAGTCCACAGTTCATACTATTGTTGTATTACAGAACATTTTTTAAAAATGCTTTAGTTTTCAGGCACTAATCTGATTATTTTAGAAAATCACTATATGAGTAGTGCTTTAAAGACATAATTTGTAACTTCTGCTTTTTGGTGTATCCTGGAGTTAGCCACAGTCTACTTTAGCTTGTTCCAGACATCCCTTAAGAGTAGTTACTATTTGTCAAACGTTTATAATTTTATCTGTGTGAAAAGCCACACACAAACTACAGAGAAGACAAGTACCATAAAGTAGTACAAACAGTTAAACGCAGTTAGGTTTAGCTAAAAATGCTTTTTCACACATTATTCAGTAAACAGTGGAGACTAAGGAGTTGTATGTCAGATAAGATCAGGAACGTGGGGGAGAGGGGAAAGACTGCAAATTCTATCCATATCATGTATCACCTATTCTAACATATTATCATTTGTGTCTGCTTCTAGTTTGCTGTGTTTATAGGAAGAAATGGTAGTAACATCCATATTTAAGACTTTCTGGAACTTCTTTGATTAAAACCTATGTTTAGTTGTTTTTAACTTTGAAGACATCAGCAGCAGTGCTTCGTGTCTTCTTCAAGACAAGTATTTTGCTTAAGGTTCCATCAAGGATGATGCAAATATTTCTAAAAACAACATAAGACGGAAGTTCTATTTTGCACCTTAAAAAAAAAAAAAGAAAAAGGTCAACTGAGATTTGGCATAATGCTTACTCTTCTGTTGAGGGTGTATTATTTGCAAGAAAAATAAAAAGCTGCAGAAATTTGCCTGCAGTTGAAGAACATCGAGTACAGTTCACATCTTTTATACAGAGTGATTTGGTAGCTAAGTATTTCTTCAGTGTGAGCATTTTCATGCCTAGACGGGCCATGTAGCTATACCCCTACCGGTCCAGGGAGAAGATCAGGCTGCCAGTGTGCCACAAGCAGAATCTATGTACCTGTGCTTCCAGACTCCAGGATGTCTTCTAATCCCATATGCCATAATGTGTTAAGGCATATGATGCTGTTTGACCTTTCTGAAGGTCACCAAATTATGGAAGAATCTGCATGTGGGCTAGGCATGAGGTAGGTGTAGGGACAAGGGTTGCTTTTGAACTTACTTGGAATGCATTTTAGGTGCAGTAGCTGGTGCTGGTGTAGGAACTGAAAGCTCAGAGACATTTTGCACTGAAGAACCTGTAATGATGACTGGGCTTACAGCTTGGTGAGAAGATCAGGAAAGTGGAGGATGCGATATTGTTCAATGTTAAGACTAAATTTAAACATCTGTATGTGATGTTTAATGTGGTGTTTGTTAATATACTTAAACATAGAAGTCTAGTGTCCTATCCTCCATCTACCAGTCCAGACATACTTTACCTGCCCTCCTTATACCAGTTCAGAAAGGCACAAGCTCCTATTGTATATCCACTAGACTTTTCAGATGTCTTGGAAGGCTAGGAATGTCTGAGGTAGCTGTAGACAATGGGAAAAGGAAACAAGTCAAGCCCTATCTGCCTAAACTCTGATGTAGTTAATCTAGTCAATACTGTCAGTGAAACTTTGGGAGCTATTTTGCTGGCTAGCTAGTAGGTGTCTTTTTTAAAAAGGCACTGAAATTTTGGCATCTTACTCTGGAGCTCAGGTACTTTGAGTGTGTGAGGATAGAGACAATAATCCTTGTGTGCTTGTTAGGCTGGAGGAGATGGGGTGTGCTGGTTTGGGGTGGAGCAGAGCCAACTTTCTGTTCAGTGAGAGGCTCTTGTTTATACCTGTTGCTGTGGCAGCCAGGGTCAGCTGACTCGGTTGTTTACCCCATGGAGGGGCTGCACCTGTGGGGAGGAGCGGACAGGACAGGTGACCCAAACTGACCAGTTGGGTGTTCCATCCCATCTGCCGTGCTCAGTATAAGAGCTGACAGATCAAAGGAGTCAGGGTGGTTCTTCTTCAATGACTCTCTTTCTTCAATGACTGACGCTGAAGAAGACCCTGTCAGCTCATCTGCCTTTTGATCCCAGCGTGTTCCAGTTCCCATTTGTCACTGAGTCTAATCTAGAACTTTCCCAGTGCCTGACAGTGACATCTCCCTGTGAGCTTAATAAGGATTTGTATATATTGGTATATATTTCATTATTTCCTTTTTTTATTTTATTATTAATATTTTATTAAAGTAGTTTAATTTTCTATAAACTCATAACTCTATCTCTCTTCTTCCTCTCCTTGGAGCGAGAGTTGGGGGAGAGCATCTGTCGTCATTGGCCAACCCGGCCCAAACCATGACATGAGGCCATGAACTTTAGGAGCCTCTAGGTCATACTTTTCTCCAGAATTTAAGACCTCATGATTCCTCAGCTGTCAGGAATTATATGCAAATTTACCCCATATCTTTCTGCTGCTTATCGGTGATGGTAACGTGCTAGCAATGGCAGAGAAGGGCTTGCCAATTTGCCATTCTAAGTTTGAAAGCTATATCTAAACGTAATGAGGTGTGTGAGAAATTCTGAATAATAAGGAGAACAGTTCTTTGAAGAATTTAATTAAGAGCAGAATGGAATCATTCCCAGAAAGTGGGAGGGAAAATGTGCAGATACATGCAGGACTTGACATGAGGTCCCAGGACTTGATCATGGATAACCAGGGGACAAAGAGTCCCAGAAAGTAATAAATTCTGAACAAAAATTAAGCAGACTCAAGAAAGTCATAAAACACTTCAGACACTCTATCTATCCTTGTTATTTTATCACTATGTGCAAGAAATAGCTGTTGAAATTTTAGCAATGCAGCTAATAACGAAGGTTATTCCAGGACCATAACTGGGTTCCGTGTCTGCCCTGGGGTAGAAGACTGATTAAATTTTTATAGGGAACTGGCTTGAAAGCATCCATTTGCAGTTTGCCCAGGAGCCATGAGTCTGGAATCACCAAACTGCTTCTTCATAAAATTAGCTGTTTTGTGCGTTTGAGCATGGAATTAAACTTGGGCCCTTAACCTTTCTGATAAATGTTATTATGCAAAAAACGTCCCTCTTAGCACGCAGTCTTAAAATAAAAGCATGAGGTAGGTAACACAGTTAAGGAATTCCAACTCCCAGTTTCCTCTTATATTCTAAACTTATGATTGTATTTCAAAATATAAAACAGTAAGAGAAGTATAGTACTTGAGACTAAAAAAACCCAGAAGTTTGGGGGGGAACAATCTTTTAATATGCTAAAACTAGCTCCAAAGAGGAATGAAATAATTATCTATGTCCTTTCTAGATAGAGGAATTACAGCTAAATTTACTTCGACAGGATCTTAAGTTAGACTTTATTTTTTTCTTCTTTTCTCAGAAGCTAGTGAAACGGAGGAATAGATTGTCTGTAGAGAATGTGGAATCTTCATCATTGGAGGTCTTTCAGGAACAAATTAGAAAAACCTTGGTCAAGTATAGTTTTGCTTGTGATAGGAGAATAAACTAGGTGACCATTCATGACCCTTTTTTATATCCACAGCCCTAGACCACACAGCTGTTTCCGGTTTCCTTGTTATTTCTGTATGTATCCAAGTCTGAGAATTAGGGTTTCTGTGGTGTGGCTCTCCCTGATGTTTCCGGTTGGATATCATAGACATAAGCCATTTGGCATGTTTTTTATTACAAATCCCACTTTTAGAGACTTCTGTTTTGCTACCTTTAATTTTAGGGTATTTAAATGCTTTTCTCAGCACTTTGTTCAATGCCAGAGGCAGGTCACTAAACGATAAATGCTTGTTCATAAAATTTAGGGATTTTCCAGTGTATGGAAATAAACTCAATGTCTGATTCTAATGCAGTCTCCAGCTGCTTTTCTGTATGAAGTGAATTTGCATGCTTTAAATCCAGTTAAATCTAGTTGGCAGCTGGTCACAAGTGACATTCTCCAGGGCTCAGTATTGGGGCCTGTTCTGTTTAAAGTCTTAATCAATGATCTGGACGAGGGGATCAAGTGCAGCCTCAGTAAGTTTGCAGAGTTGGGTGTAAATGTTGATCTGTTTGAGGGTAGGAAGGCTCTACAGAGAGATCTGGACAGGTTGGATCGATGGGACAAGGCCAATGGCATGAGGTTCAACAAGGCCAAGTGCTGGGTCCTGCACTTGGGTCACAACACCCCCATGCAATGAGAGAGGCCTGGGGCAGAGTGGCTGGAGAGCTGCCCGGCAGAAAAGGACCTGGGGCTGTTGGTCGACAGCCGGCTGAATATGAGCGAGCAGCGTGCCCAGGTGGCCAAGAAGGCCAGTAGCTTCAAGGCTTGTATCAGAAATAGTGTGACTAAACTGCTAAACAACTAAACTGCTAAACAGCTGATAACAACTAAAGTTGCTTCTCAGTTTCTAGGTATTTAAAGGCTTTTGAACTTGCGTTGATTACCTGTTCTTTGGAAGAAGTATGTTTTTCTGCTGTGCAAGATAATAGAAAAAATTAGGATTGGGTTATGTACTTCTCACACTCTGAATGTATATCTCCCAGATGAAACCTGGCAGTCTCATCTAATCATTGACCTAAGAAGCATGTTGACAATTTGTCAAGTTAGATTTCCTGACACCATTCTTTATCATTTTACAATTATATGGGAAGCTGGGAGCTTCAAAATACTTGGATGTGGGACAGCAGTGATGTTGTTCCCACTATCCAAAGATGATATGCCATTTCAGTCTGTTTACTTCAGGTTAACTTTACTTCAAACATCAAAGTACTTGCTAATTAGTGAAACTCGCTGTGCTGGTATGTTTTGTTTGGACTCTACTGTTCTAAAAGCCATTAGCAGCCTTAAGAAATTACTAGCAGCAGGAATATTTCTTTCCAATCCCAGTTTCTGGGGGAGAAGCAAACAATAAGCAAACAGATAAACTGTAACAGGAACAAAGCTGAATGCCAAAACTGATTTTATGGTTAGTAGCTAAAGCAGCAATAAGAATAACCTCACAATGTAGCAGTACAAGATTCAGCAGCAGCTAAGGAAAGAAGAGAGACATTAGAGGACTGAGGTACAACACTAAGAATAAAAGTGTGACAGTAAGCATAGATTTTGAGGTGCTTTAGTACGCTGGACATTGCATCAGACCTGGCAAAACGGATAGGCCCACCTGGGTGTGACCTGGGCATTGTACTTCTTTTATTCCTTAAACCAACTTGCACATAAGAGCTATTCAGTCTTGAACTTCTCAGTAGTTTCTAGAAAAATTATTGCTAGAGATTAAGAGCAAATGCAAACAGAAGTATTTGCTTCTAACATGAACTAAACAAATCTGGTTTTTAGTTTGTTTTCAAATGACATAATAAATTCTTCTTGCCCCATAGAAAGCACTAAATAATTTGAAATTTATTCATGTTTGAAGTATTTAGAGGGAACTAGAATAAGATCCACCTGTATGTGCAGACGAACACATACATGGATGGGTGGATAGAATGATAGTTATGAATTTTGGTTTTATACAATTAAATGTATGCATACTTAACACAGAGATTGTTGTTTTGATATCAGAAAGGAGACCTGAAAAAGAAGTTGACAAGGAGTTAAATCTTAAGCCAGCTACGTTCTACATCAAGCATTCAGACACATTGCCACAAGGCAGAAGGGAACTGAGAGGCTTGTAAGGACAGGGAGGAACATAGTGCACAGCTCTGGAGACACTGAGACATTTCACAGTAAGCATGACTGGAAATGGAGAATGCATAGGCATTTTTATGATGTAGTAAAACAGAGTGACAGTTTAATTTTCTGTCAGTTCAGCAAGCAAACAAACATTCTGTAAATTTAAAATTCTGCTTATGTGATAGAGAGTCAGAGTTGATTCTAGTTGTAGGTAAAGGACTAAATTGGTTATTAAGGGCGTAGATAGAACATTGAACCAGATGTAGCTCTGCTGCCTATTTTGAGCACACCAGAGCCCTGAAAAGCCATCGCTCCTGCTGTGGTCATCATAAAAAGACTGCTCCAGAAGCAGCAGAACTTGTTTTTATCCTCCCCTTCTCCACTTTCACTAACACAATTAAAAGTGGTAAGCATCAGTCGCCAGAACCCTTTCCTTATCACCTCTCTCTTCCTTCTCTGTCCCACTACTGCTCCTTCTAGCGGCAAGAGTCTCAGCCCTTACCCACCGAGAGAGAAATACTCAATTTTGAGAAGACAAGAGCAGCACTGGTTAGGGTGCAAAAAGGGCCAAAAAGTTGTGTTACAAGGGAAGCAGCTTATTTCAGAACATTCCTACAGTTCTACTTCTATTAGCAATTTGACAGATTCCAGATAGAAGCAAACGACTGAAATGAACTAACCATTCATCTTTTTATAATGCTTACCTCACTTCATTACAATAATATGCAAAATGCTGTGTTGTATTTAATTTAAATGCATCAAATGTGACAACTTGGGAATACTGGAAACAAATTTGCGAGTTGTGTTTATGGTAGCATGACAACGTCTTGTGAAATTAATCACTTATATTGAATTGGGTAAATGAGAATAAAAATTAGATTTTTTAAAAAATAACTGTTTTCACCTCTGTTTAACAGATTTCAGACAAAGACTGTCATTTCTTCTTTAGAAATATATTGACTTTATTAAAATAATAAAACTTCACAGCGTCAAGGGGAAAGGAACAAATACCCAAAGGACCTTTTAACTGTTGAAACATTGAATTGTTTCTTACAATTGACTGTATATATGGAAAAGACATTTTCATTTGCAAAACTCCACTCTTTATTGGTAAATATTTAGAAATGAAAGCTTCAAAGCTGTATTTTATTCAGTGTATTTACTGAAAAGCAATAAACTGGATGCCAAACTCAAAGCAGGTAGTGATTCTATACATATATTGGTTTATATGAACTCTGTAAATAGATTCATTGTAATAATATGATAGGTTCTCTGCTCCAATTTACCATTTTGCAGAAAATAATATCCTTTCAGAGAAAATAATACTATGACTTTCCCTTCAGAAGTTCCAAGGGGCAAATATAAAATCTTTACCAGAATTACTGGCTTATTCAAGCACCTAGAGTTAATATCTGTGCATAAATAACTATTTTAAAATAAAGCATAGCATTAAAAGAAATTTTAAAAAGGATACTGAAGAGTTGCCTTTCTTCTTTTCATTATCAAAATCAAGGGAGCTGAGAAGTCGGATGGCAGAAAGCAGTCCTGCCTTGGAGACCTTTCCTAAAAGTGACTAAAATAGATATTTTTGTAATTATACTGTGCCCTAAAATTGTATATTATGAGATACTGTTAAATGAACTGAACTCCTGTAAAAATAAATAAATAAATAAGCAAAAAACCTAAATGCTACTCAAACTTCACTAAGTTGACAGGAAATTAAACTTTGTGAGCTTGAAAGAATAACTGCTCGTCTGGAGAGAAATTCTGAAAGAGGAAAAAAAAAGGGGAAAATAGTTCAGTAAGTAATTTCCTTCATGATATGGAAAATGAGTAAGGCTGAGTTCACATAATATTTAACATTCTGAAGTGAATTAGTCAAGTATGTAAATAAGTGTTTAAATATCTGAATAATGTCCTTAACTTCAGTGGAACTCTTCCCTGTCTAGTCATATATTTAGATGCTTTTCTCATCAGACAAAAAATGTTAAATTGAATTCTTAAATAACATTGTTTTTTATGCATAGAACAAACAAATATGAAGTTTTGTTTATAGTAGTGCAGGAAAGAAAGAAGCCCTGAGAGAATGGAAACAGACTATTAGAAAGCATTTAAGAATTTTCCAGTTCATTGCTTCTTGGACCAAATCATTTTGGACACTTCCTTGATTTTTCCCCTAGCAAATAAACCATTGCCCTTAGCCTATATTGAAATTTCTGTCTCTACAATGATTGGATTAAACAAAATAATGATATATGAAAAGTTTGTCTATATTAGATGCACTTTAAAGCATTTGTTATTATTTTAAATACCGTTACATGTATCAGAATGTTTTAAATATGATTGAAAATTAATTTCAGTTGTTATGCATGTGATATGTCAAAATTACTAATCTATGTTTCTCATTTCAGTGGTGGGACAATATTTTTAAATAATACATGAGAAAATGCCAATTCTTTATCTTTTTCTTTCCTTTCTTTTCAGCTGTTTCTTGTGGTATTCCTGAATCCCCTGGGAATGGTTCGGTTATAGGTAATGAATTCACTTTGGGCAGTAGATTGATATATGAATGTAATGAGGGCTTCAAGCTAGAATCTAGTCAACAGGCAACAGCAGTGTGTCAAGAAGATGGATTATGGAGCAACAAAGGGAGGCCACCTGTTTGCAAATGTAAGTGGGCATGTATTTCTTAGGTGTATTTACCTTGAACTTTCTCAGGAAAATCTTCCCTGGTGATGTTTAGGATGTATGTATACATATCCCATGAACGGGCCATTCAGGAACATATAATAATTTAGCATTTAGTAAAGTAGAAGAGGACTATAAACTCGTTTAATTAAAAACCCCCTTGTTTATCTTCTTTTTTCCTTTTCTAAAAATGTATTCAGTTTGAAAAAGAATCCCGAATCCCATTACTTCTAAAACCAGAAGTGCGAAGTTAAAATGCTTGACAATAGTAAAGTCAATATTTTCAAAATGGATTCAGAGGCAGGCATGCTTTACCCAAGATTTCTCACTTGCAAAGTGCAGAAAATCTTCGGCAATCCGCAAAACAACCTTTATGGTATTACTGCTGTAAGGATAAATGTATTTAGTCTCCAGAGATAAAACATCTCAGACTTGATGAGCACAAACACAGCACAGAAAGGTAAATGGTAAATAAATTAATTTATTTTATCCCCAGATCTGTTAAAATGAAGGTTGAAATCAGTGCAGTTTGTTTTGCAAAATATCTCTGATAATATAATGCCTGAGGCAGATGTTTGGAACTCCTTTCTTTTCATTAGAAGTATTTACATCAGATTTGAACCATGAGAAATATGATTTGTGCTGGTCATACAGCAAGACACAGATGGATCCTGGACAGTAGGCTATTGAATTTAATTACGTGAAATACAAATCAACCGATACCTATTAAGAAAGCTTAACTGAATGACAAATACGCAACTTGCTTCGGTTATTCTACATAGAGATCTCAGCACATCATGAAAGGAACTAGCGATGTCTATCTGTATGCTATTTAAAGCCTTTATCAGACAATCATTTAAGTCAGGCCAATTTAAATCAGGTCTCTTTAGAGAGTGACCATATAGTAGTAACTTTACATATGAACACACAACACTGTGCAAAGTATGCAAAATCCTTCTTCTGAAACTTGTAAATTAGTACATTACTGTCAGTCAGAGAAGTGAGTGTGATATACAGTTCCAAAAAACATCCTATCCAAAAGGCGTAGATATATCCAAGAAATATGAATAAATCAAACAACTTTGATGTCAAACTACACATGAGCACTGGTTTTTGCATGATTTCCTTACTGTATGCCACATAAACTGCCCCAGTAACTTTTACACCAACTAATATCATTTAGATAATGCTCAAACAGAAAGGAAAGGATATATAGGCATGATTACAAATTTAAGGTTTTAAGTTGCAACTATACGTAGCTGAGAAACACTGTTTTACTTATCATCAGCATTTTTACACACTTGTGAAGTAGTCTTGTGAAAAGTCATAAGTTTCCATCTTTCTAAGATTATAAAACAAACAAACCAACGTAAAACAATCTTACAGGATTTTTTTTTTGTCTATTCCCTTTAATTAGATATGATTTTAATTTTTTCTGCTACTATGGAAATACAGATGCTGATTCTTGCAGTGACAAGTTAAAAAGGGAAAAGAACACAAATGAAATTTCCTTCCTCTCTTTTGGATGATATATTCTCTTGCTATTATTATATAAAATTGCATCATTATAGCATAATTATTACATTTTGTTTGTGACTAATTAGTCAACATTATTCTTCTTATTGTTTGGCACCTCACTTTCTTCAGAATATATATCATCGTGTGTAGAGAAATAAGGTCTTTCAAAGCAGAGACTGAAAGATTCAAACAGAAAGGAACATCCATCAATGCAAAATTTATATGTGTTCGTCCCTAAATTCAGTCCAGAGGCACACTTGGATATCTAAGTTATTTACTGAATAGAGAGATTCATGCTTGGAATAGTATCTGTCATTATTTTTTAAAGAAACAAAATCATCTAAAGATGTTGATGAGGGTCAGTCCATTCGTCTGAGACACTTCTTTTGTTTTTACACTTTTTATTTGTATTTTTAAATACGTTTCACCACATGCTTGTTTTCCTGGGTATCTTTCTCCTGTGAATTTCCTCTGATTTAGAAATCTAGATTTTTCAGTGTTCTAGAAGTGATTTTCCTTTTTCATCTTGTACAGTGTTTTTTGGCTTGGGTACAAAATTTCAAAACTGATAGAAATGAGAAAAGAAGTAGTATACATTCTTTCCTGAACATCCTTGTGACTTGGACTGTCTCTTTACATTTCATGTGCGAAAGATGACAGATAAAGATAGTTATTTTTTTGTGAGTCACTAAATATATTTTCTTAGGCGCTTTGATTTTGTAGACACTTGACACTGACTGTTCACGAAATACAAATACTGATCTAAATCTTGGTTCTCCCTCCACAGCAATTGAATTTAGTAGTTGCTGTTAAAGTCTGTTCATAGCTTGAATGTGTTTATTCACTTTTTCTCTAAAACAGTTGTTTTAGACCATTCTTAAGAATTGAAAGAACTAGAAAAAATGAATTGTGTCTCGCTGTGTCAGTAGTAGAAAATGCATGATGTGATAAGAGGAAACTACTGAAAAAAGCGTATGAGATCTGAATCAGTGAAGGAGGTCATACTAACCCTGTTCTGAAGCAAAAGAGAACTTCTTTCTCTGTTTAGTATGTATACTTTAATGCTATTAGAGAGTTTGCATTTTCTTGTTCCGAAATTCATGTTCCATGAAAAGAAATCTCAGTAACGAGTTTGCTTTTACAAACAGTTCATTCCAGTACTAGAAAATTCTGCTAGTTTGAGATGTGGTACAGTCCCAGTGTTTGCACTAAGGAGAGTTTAAGTATGTATTATACTTTTAGAAGAACTAGGGTGAACATTAACACATAATTCTTTTACAAGTCAAACATCACTTTTTTCATGACAAAGCAACACAAAAAGAAATGTTCTCTGGAACAGCAGGAAACTTTTTTTAATACAGGCTTTTTTGCATACTAGAAAATGACTAATGCAAATTCTTAAGGATATTATAATTCTGATTATTATTAATGCCCAATTTTAGTTTTGCTAGATATGTAGTAAAAAGAAGTACAGACACTTGATGACTTGAAATTAATGGAAATATAACCTTTTTTGTTCCATAGGAAATCTGCAGGCCTAAAGCTACTTCAAAAAAGTATGCGGAAAAGAGCATTAAAGTAGGATCTAGTTAATGCAAAGCAGAACTTTCAGTTCTGTGCACTGTGTTTTTTTGACCAGATCTAGGGAACTGATTTAAAATATTGTGCCAGAAGGTGAACTAATTATGACAGCAAATATTATGATTTACTTCCATGTTTCTCTTCACAAGATCAGAAGACTGAATGTCTTCTACTTATTGAAAGATCATGATATCAGGGTTTTTTTCTGATTATGCTGGGGTACCCTACCAGTTCTCTAAAGCAAAGTACCATAACTTGTAAAACAAGAATTTAAAGGTATACAATATTATACGGTATTTCTATATAAGTACATATAAAATGTACCCATATAGGTTATAATCCATGTGTGTTGGTGCTGAGATCTGGACCAGTATATGTTTGTTAACAAAAGTACTGCAGAAATAGGATAACTTGTTAGCCTCTGTTCTTACTTGCTTTCCTTGTCATAGAAGTAAGTGGATGCATAACCTAGGAAATTGACTTTATGGTTAATTAATTTTTTTAACATTTTAATTGCCTGGGATGGTTCTCGTAACTGCGTAACTTTATTGCTCTTTTCCATTGTCCCTTTAATATGCTCATTCAAAGATTTAAATCAGATCCTTCATTGGTTTATGCTAATTTCTCTAATATCAAACATTTTAAAAAACAGCTAGTGTTACCTTTGCATAATCTGCATATTGCAGATTTCACTGTAGATATTTTTGGAAGCTATGGTGTGCTGAGATATAACAGTGATGGTTCAGACATTGATTTTTATCTAGAAATTAATTAGAAAATAATCAGAAATATGTTTGTACAACGTCTAGTTATAGAACTATGAATCATAAGTAGTTTTGGAATAAAGTACCAGTTGTATTATAAATGCAAAATGGAATTTGTTAATATAAACAGACAAAGATTCACCACCAGCTCATCATAGATATTGTGCAATTGCTGGAGTTTTTATTAGATAGAACATTAGCTAGGACAACTTTTTTGCCTCAGTCTTCACTGGCAAGTGCTCTAGCCGCACCACCCAAGTCACAGAAGGCAAAGGGAGGGACTGTGAGAATGAGGAACTGCCCACAGTAGAAGACCAGGTTAGAAACCATGTTAAGAACCTGAAGGTGCACAAGTCCATGGGACCTGATGATATACATCCATGGGTCCTAAGGGACTGGAGGATGAAGTTGCTAAGCCACTATCCATCATATTTGAGAAGTCATGGCAGTCTGGTGAAGTTCCTGACGACTGGAAAAGGGGAAACATAACTCCCATTTTTAAAAAGGGAAAAAAGGCTGATCCGGGGAACTACGGGCCAGTCAGTCTCACCTCTGTGCCCGGGCAAGATCACAGAGCAGATCTTCCTGGAAACTCTGCTAAGGCACATGAAAAATAAGGAGGTGATTGGTGACAGCCAACGTGGCTTCACTAAGGGAAAATTGTGCCTGACAAATTTGGTGGCCTTCTATGATGGTGTTACAGCATTGGTGGATAATGGGAGAGCAACTGACACCATCTACCTGGACTTGTGCAAGGCATTTGACACTGTCCTGCATGACATCCTTGTCTCTAAATTGGAGAGACATGGATTTGACAGATGGACCGCTCAGTGGATAAGGAATTGTCTGGATGGCTGCACTCAAAGAGTTGCAGTCAATAGCTCAATGTCCAAGTGGGACGAGTGGTGTTCCCTGGGCGTTGGTACTGGGACCAGTGCAGTTGAATATCTTTGTTGGTGACATGGATAGTGGGATTGAGTGCACACTCAGCAAGTTTGCTTATGACACCAAGCTGTGTGGTGCAGTCGACATGCTGGAGGGAAGGGAAGGGATGCCATCCAGAAGGACCTGGTCAGGCATGAGAGGTGGGCCTGTGTGAGGTGGCCTGGTTCAAAAGAACCACAGCCAGCAGATCGAGGGATGTGAGTCTGCTCCTCTGCTCCACTCTCACGAGACCCCACCTGGAGTACCGCATCCAGGTCTGGGGCCCCCAACATAAGAAAGACATGGACCTGTTCGAGAGGGTCCAGAGGAAGGCCGCAAAGATGATCAGATGGTTGGAGCGCCTCTCCTATGAAGACAGTTTGACTGAGTTGGGGTTGTTAAGCTTGGAGAAGCAGAGGCTCCAGGGAGACCTTATAGCAGCCTTCCAGTACCTAAAGGCGGCCTACAGGAAAGAGGGGGAGGGACACTTTATCAGGGAGTGTAGCGATAGGATGAGGGGTAATGGTTTTAAACTGAAAGAGGGGAGATTTAGATCAGATATTAGGAAGAAATTCTTTACTGTGAGGGTGGTGAGACACTGGAACAGGTTGCCCAGAGAAGTTGTGGATGCCTCGTCCCTGGAAGTGTTCAAGGCCAGGCTGGATGGGGCTTTGTTCTATGATTCAGAACACGATACCAAATAATTCTCCTAACATTTTCTTTGGTAAATCCTGAGGTCAGTAAGTAGTTCTTGGAGCATTTTTTCAAGGTTTGGTATGTAACATGGAGTACTTATTAAGGGTTAGTACTTACCAGTGAACTGTAGTAAAACCATTAATTAGTTTAGGCATTTTAGGTTAGTCCAGATACATTAGACTTATAACAGATTGACTTGACACAGCTGACTGGATTGACAGACTGTTATCGAATACCGTACGATCCTTTTGTTTATCTAATTTGAGGTCTTGAAGCCATTCCCATTTAAATATATTGAACGACAACAAGTACTTGGTTTTTTTGCTCTGAGGCTTTTTTTCTACTAGCATATTGAAATTATCAACTTGCTCAAGTGGTCGTATTTTGTTCTTAGGTCTTTATTCTTAGATCCTGTGTTGTCTGGGATTATTTGGTTTCCTACTGTCTTCTTATTTTACTAATACTTATGAATTTAAACCACACTAGTCTCTCAAACATAATACATGACTTGATCTTAATCTTGCTTTTTTTTAAGCTAATAGTGAATTTAGTCAAAAGTGTGTATTTGAACAATATAGTTATAATTTTTGCATTATAAGTTCAAAATACAGTAATACAAAAATTCCCTTTCCCTTTCTTTGTGGTTGTTAAGTACCTGCTGAAGAATGGCAGCCAAGTATCAGATGCCATTACACTTGCAAATAATAATAGCAAGTTTCTGTAATTGAGATTTTTTTCCATCACGTGCATTGTACTTGACTTTTTTTTTCTCTTGAAACAATAACTATATTCAGAGTCACAAAATTCAAGATATTTTTGGAATAGCATGAGATGTACTTTTGCTGTTGTTGTTGTTTATGTAACAATAAGGGAAGAAAGCAAAGGCTTGTAGTCAAAAGAACAACTCAGTAAAAGGGAAGAGTCAGTCTTCTGGTATTCAGATCCTGGGAAAATATTGGTAGTGCAATGTGTTTGTTGACCAGAAGAGCAAGTAAATAACAAAATTATGAAGAATGAATCATTATGAACAGTTAAAACTAAATGGTGAGCACATTACTGCACAAATTCTTGTTAGATTTTAGTTGCTGTAGTTGCAAAAATCATGTTATGTTTTTTTGGTCATTGCCACTGTTCATATAGTAAATGTTTTCACAGTATCACAGAATGGCAGGGGTTGGAAGGGACCTCTGGAGATCATGTAGTCCAACCCCCCTGCCAGAGCAGGGTCACCTACAGCAGGTTGCACAGGAACACGTCCAGGCGGGTTTTGAATGTCTCCAGAGACGGAGACTCCACCACCTCTCTGGGCAGCCTGTGCCAGTGCTCTGCCACCCTCAAAGTAAAGAAGTTCCTTCTCATGTTTAGGTGGAACTTCCTATGTAGTGGACATTTTGCTCATGTCTTGAGTAGCAAATATACCTGGGCTTATAGAACAACTCAATTTTGGGTCTTTTTTATGGTAGGTATATCTCATTATGAATTCCCTGCTTTTGAGACTATTCAGAATTATCCATATAAGGAGATTGTCACGTCATTAAAATGTGTAATCTTAATCATAATTTCAAACAACAGTTACGTTTTCTGACCTATACTTTATGTAAAGCAATATTATTCATACATATCTGTATAAAAAATACCTGGAGAGAAGAGAGAACATCTTCACATCTGTGAGAAGTTGAGATTATCCCTTACGAAGTTTCATCTATGTAAATGACAATTAAAATAGTGCCCAGCCCATAATTTGCAAGAGGGGAGACCATGAGAGTCAAATTGATGCACTCATTCATAAACCATGTGCACAAACCAAGCATCTGTTAATGGTCTTTTTTTATTTCTTGAAGGATTGGGAAGATAATAAATCAAAATCAGTCCCTGTAAAATTAACATTTTTTTAAGCATCAGTTTTAGTTGATTACATCAACCCAGTGTAGAAGTGTATTCTGTGCTCAGTAACATCTTCAGTTAGAAAGTGTACAGTAATGTATCAGAATCTGATAGTTGTTTGTAAAGTGTGCTTGCAACAAGATTCTAAGTATTTAGATAAAGAAAGAACAAATGACATACTACCATCATCAGTATGGAGAGGAAAAATCTATGTGGCTTATTTACATATTCTGAAATAGCTGAGTCTCTTATCTCTAAGTATCTTGAGACATCCCCTGTGGTTAAAACTAAAATTTTTAATATTAGACTAAATAAGAAGCTTGCTTTCATCTCTGAAAGAACTAATAAAAGTATTGTTTGAAAGGAAAAGTGATAAAAATGTTAAATTTGAGGGGTATTAAGTACCTGTTTAGAATTTTTTTTCGTCTTCTGACAGACCTATATCATTTTCACTCCAAGGTGTTAAGTGAAGTGCTTTAATATGGTTATTCTATTTAAGAACAAATAAGAAAAAAAATGTTCCTTGGTTAATAATCTATAATCTTTGAGTAGCTATGAAACACAGCTTAGTATCAGTGTCAAATTAAATTAAATTAGGAAGTAGGAAGTCCTCCGTTAACCTGGGAAACTGTCCATAACTAGTTAGAATATTGTTTTAAAGGCCAAAGTAAAGAACTATTACATTTCAAAGTGACTGTATGCTGGCACTCCTTCCTAAGATATACTGAAAAAAATCTAAGAAAATAACCTTTAACCTTATAACCTGTCATGCATAAGTTCTTCAGATGATTTCGCCTTCATAAATTCTTACACATCTTCACTGATATGCTATAGTACCAGCTCTTTATTTCTTAGATGGTAGAACTTACCATGGGTAGAATAACTACTGGAAAACGTTGAAGTATAATTCTAGCATTATCAAACGTATTCTGAACAGTGGTGAAAATTGAGATAGCAGCTCTGCGGAAAAGGACTTGAGGGTACTGGTGGATGAAAAGCTGGACATGAGCCAACAATGTGCACTCGCAGCCTAGAAAGCCAGTTGCATCCTGGGTTGCATCAAAAGAACTGTGAATAGTAGATTGAGAGAGGTGATTCTCCCCCTCTACTCTGCTCTCCTGAGACCCCACCTGGAGTACTGCGTCCAGCTGTGGAGCCCTCAGCACAGGAAAGACATGGGCCTGTTGGAGCGGGTCCAGAGGAGGGCCATAAAGATGATCAGAGGGCTGGAGCACCTCTGCTATAAAGACAGTTTGAGAGAATTGTGGTTGTTCAGCCTGGAGAAGAGAAAGCTCCAGGGAGACCTTATAGCAGCCTTCCAGTACCTGAAGGGAGCCTACAGAAAAGGCGGGGAGGGGCTGTTTGCAGGGGCATGTAGTGATAGGACAAGGGGCGATGGTTTTAAACTAGAGCAGGGTAGGTTTAGATTAAACATTAGGAAGAAGTTCTTTACAGTGAGGGTGGTGAAACACTGGCACAGGTTGCCCAGAGAGGTGGTGGAGGCCCCATCCCTGGAGACATTCAAGGCCGGGCTTGATGAGGCTCTGAGCAACCTGATCTAGTTGAAGATGTCCCTGCTTACTGCAGGGGGGTTGGACTAGATGACCTTTAAAGGTCCCTTCCAACCCAGCACATTCTATGATTCTATGAAAATCTAAATTTTAACAGGAATTCTTTTTCTGTCACTTTCCCTGCATTTCAATGATTGCCTGAACTAGTCTCTTTCATCACGCATTCATACTTGTGATAAAATTGCTTTATACCGCTCAGACAGTGTAAAGGCTACAGAATATGTAATTATTTTTTGTCAGTTTTATTAGTCCTTTCCCTGATAGAGTGGTTTAAATTCATAGTAACATAAATGAGAATCTTTTTATTTTTTTTCAGTATAGTTTGGAGCTTTTACACACTTCCTCCTAATGCTTTTTTCTTACTAAACAGTGTGGTGACTTGAGTACGTTGTATAAAAGACCAGAGGTAATGATTCCTAAGTATACCAAATATATAGACAATTTGTCACCTTTTGTTTAGCAACATATAAGAGAAACAAAAGAAGAGAAACTAAATTTCTGTTATGTGTTTTTTATTTGTTTATTTTTCCTTGGAAAGATAGCTTTTCTGTAGTGTTATTGGGGTAGTAGTTTTTTCTAAAGTATTCTTTGGGATATAAGCAGTCATTAATTCATTCAGGCTTTTTCTATAGCTGGGAAATTCTGAACAACATGGTATGAAATACCAAGTACAGCTATTTTTAAATAAAGTAATCACAAATATTTTCATAAAACTAGTCTAATCTTTGCAGAGACGTAGGCACATTGAGATAGAATTCATCTCAATCTCCTAAATATTGTAAATATTCTGTGTACTTTATCCTGAGTTACAGAGCATCAATTTGAAATTGAGAAGTGTTTAAATATGCTATATATGGTTGGTAACTATATTAAGCCTTATGAAAAACATAAACTACAGTTCTTGTCTCTTGGCAGTAACTGCATTCTCTTACAAAATCTGAAATACTAAAAGCAACAGAACTGAAATCACTCTAAAACTCTCTCTAAATGTTATCTTTCTTTTTTATGTCAAGTGTTCTAACCTGGAATGTAATAATTTTCCTGAACACCCACAGTGAACCATTTAATAGTAATTAGCATTTCAATGTGTGTTAACAGCATTTATGGCAACCTGTTTTAAGCACTTGTTAGAGCTTTCCTAAAGTGCATATCATGGATAGAAAAATAAAGCATCACTTGAGCATTTGCAAAAATAACATAGCATTACTTGCTTTCCCTTTTACATCCACTGTAGTCTGTGATGTGTTCTGTTTCTGCAATTTTTAAATAAATCGCATTGGAGAGCGTAACAGTATGTCATTGTTCCAGTGCATCTCACTAAATGAAAGTGTGCTACAAACTGCTGCTCAATTTGTAATACTCACTGTATGATGTTCATTGTTTTCCTGGAACTTGTATTTCAAAAATGCTTCTGGTATGCTCAATTTTACATTGCAATACTTCTGCCAGTAAGGCAAGACATATATTCTGTGAAGAAACTTATGAGTAGAATGCTAATATTTAAGTGTCTTTTCTTCACAGCTGTAACTTGCCCCGGCATAGAAACTCTGCTCTCAGAACATGTTGTCTGGAGACTGATTTCTGGGTCACTGAATGAATATGGAGCTCAAGTCATGCTCAGCTGCAGTCCTGGATATTATTTATTGGGTCGAAGACTCATACAGTGCAGGACTAATGGAACATGGAGTGTAGGCAATGAAAGGCCGAGTTGTAAGGGTAAGGAACATACTTGTTTACAGAATATCCTATGCTTTTTAATATATATTTTAATTTATAAATAGTTTAAACTTTTTTTAAAAAAATGCTTTGCTATCAGTCTCCTGTAAGTAATTTTCATTAACTTGTTGAAATCAATTACTTAAAACTTGTGTTTAAAGTACAACATATTTCATACAACAGTCAATGAAGTAGCATCAGAAGTTCAATCTGGATGATGACCTATGTCTGGATTTATTCAACTACATAGTGCATAAATATTTAGAGAATACTATGACGATAATGTTATTCCTTTAGAAGATTCCAGATTAGAATTAGATTAGAAGATGATATTGCCTTGATGTCTCAGGTGAAGCATGAAAACTGTACTGTTGGAGAAACATATATGTGAGCTTTTATAATGTCTTAATACGAAAGTATCAAACACGACATGAGCCCTACCTTTAGATGTTTAAAGATTTAGAGAACCTCGACATTCTCAGTGGGATCATACAGTTGTCAGGGGTGACAATATCAGTGTCTTAATGAATCCCCCCAGAAATTCATTTTTTCTTTTTCCAAGGTGTTACTTGCTTTGCTTGAGGGGATATTTGACACATCAGCTAGTTCTGCTACCCTTAAAGGAGAAACTTTTACTACATTATGGTAGTACTTACAGGCTCTCTTTCAATGCCGGGGCAACACAGAAGATCCCAGCATCTGAAGGAAAATGGCCAACTAACAGTCCTACCATACTGAGCAGAACTGGAAATAAAATGTAGGCATTCAGTTTTTCAGAGTAGTATGTAATTTCAGTGAGATATTCAAATTTAGTATTTCATCCTGAAAGAGACGCTTGATTTTCTTTTTTGAAAGAAAATAATTATTTTTTTTTAAATTCTAAAGACATTTGAATGGCTGTTCTGAAACAAGTTGAATCAATAAGGGATGGCAGCAATGTAGGAAATAATTCTTGGGATCAGGTGAACACTTTACTAAATTGTACCTCCTGTATTTTTTAAGCAAAGGGAACAGAATCATTCTGCTTTGTCAGACTCTGTTAAGTCTGCAGACATGTCAATAATCCTTTGTAATAAATGGCACGATATTGACAGCAGAATGAACATAAACATCAGATAGCTTTTCATATTGCAAAGAAATAGTTGAGCAAAATCTTCAGCATGATGTACATATTGTGAAAAACAGAAGAAAAAAATAATTTGCCTAAATACAATCTCCTAATACTATATGAGACAAATTACAGTATCTAAGATGGTAGATACTAAAGAGAACTTGAGAGAGATTCTCAACCTTCTTCAGCAGCAGCTGGAGGCTAGACAGAACACCCAAGATCTCAGATTTTACTGAATCACTCCCAAGGGTGATTCAAGTATAAGTTGACACAGTCTTTCACCAGTACTGGGAAGTGTGTGGCTACAAACCTAAGACATAGAATTTATAGAGGCAGTATTAAAGAATGATGGTAGTATAGGAAAAGAAGAACAAAGAGCTATGTACACCATTTAACTAAAAATAATAAAAATATTTATTTTTTAGAAAAGAAAAAAAATATTTAAGATGTTTTTAGAGCAAGACTGAGAGAGCTACCTATAACAGCAATCAGTACGATACATACATGAAAGCAATGTATTTGATCTTATCTAAATGATGATGGGCTGTGGAATTATTGGTTGGTTCTATTTTATTCCATTAGTATTGTTTTGGGAAAATTTCCTTTTGAAAATATTCAGTTGGAAAAATTAGGTGACTCTTCTATATCTTTTATAAACCAGTAAGAGCTACATCAATTTTCTTTTAAAATCTAAAACTAGTGAGTTTTTTATTCTGTTAACTGTAATTGTGCCCTTTTCCTTTTGTGCACACATACTAAAAAACCTGGTTTTGTATTTGTTGCCTAGTACGCAGCTACTGTTCAGCTGCTGAGAAGTCTTTGAAAACCTAGTTCTCGACCAGCCTCTACAATTGCAGAATTTTTGTGTAAGTAGAAAATAAAGGTGACCCATATGGGATGCAGTTAACCAAAAGCAAAGTATGAGGTCAACACAGAAACCCAAGGAGTTGCAGATTGAAGATACATTAGTTTATTTGTAAGACACGTACATTATTTTGCCCTCTGATAGAGGACTGATTAGGATTTAATTATGGCAAACTTCATCCCCCAAGAGATGTTCAGTAATACTTCCATTGAATAGAGATCATTAAGATCCAGAAATACACTATAGAGTATTTTGAGAAGTCTACTGTTTACTTTCTGTCTGTCATTCAAATGCTAAGGGTAGGTTATATAAAGATAGGTCATAGCTGTTCATATTTCTGAAGCAGCAGGAAAGCTAACTGAAACACTGATGATAAGTCATTTATATAATATTTATCAATACCTACTTGTGAATAGTATCTCTAAAGGAATTGCGAAACATCAATTTAAGGTGGTTTTGGATTAAGAGAGACCTAACTAGTAAATTTATTTTGTTTGAGAATATGCTAAACAGCTGCCTAAGAAATAACGAGATGGCTCATTATTCATGTAGTTTAGTTATTTTTAACTGGAATCACTGTAATTAAAAATAATAAAGCATTTGTAATATGTTTAGAACAATTCATTTTATTGCATTTTAGAAAAAAATTGGTTTTTTTAACATAAGCAGAAGTGTAATTAATATTCAGCATTAGCAGTAGAAGTTACAATGTTACACTACTCTACAAAGTACAGTAATGTGACTTGATTGTAGTTGAAAGGAGTCTCATCCACCTCTGGAAACCTTATGTGCATAAAAGACTTTGATCACATATATTCTGATTATGACTGAGTTAACTGCACAGTGGTATGTACTTCATTTTATCTACCCAATTCCATGTTGTTTTCCATAGTGAACCTTTTAAAATATGGAAGAATGTGGCCTTGAGGTTTCAGATAGGAAGTTTAGTTGTGTTTCACACGCTTTTGAAAGTAAATCCATGATTTATGTTAATATATAATAAAATACAGTTGAAGCTCTTGAAGGCATTAGTCTGCATCTTAAATTACATTATTGATATATTTTTCTAGAAACATGAGACATGACAGAACAGTTTAAATTAGTTCAATACATTCTTAAAAGGTAATTTTTCATGTGTTACTCATAATAGCTGTGGGTTGCAGCTGATGCTACAGGAGGTTTCTGTGATAATGGGTCGAGTCTAGCCTTAAGAAAAACCGGAAAATGTATATTTTTTGCAAGTATAGTACCATATATGTTATACGATTGTGAACAGTAGTGAAGAATAAGAAAAAAGACACTTCATAACAATCAAAAATACTACATGTTAAAAAAATAATATCTTTAAAGAGACATAACACTTAAAATGGCTGGGGAAGGTATATTTGAGGAGTGGCCAGGAATATGTACACATGCAATATAACTGCAACCTTCCCAGACATTCATATAATTCTCTTGTTTCAGAACTTGAAATAGAGATTGTGTTTAAACTGCTGTCAAGATGTGAAGATATCCTAATGAATTTTCAGACTTAGAACATGTGTTGCCAAATCAAGCATACTTTTAAGCTCTTACAGTGGAATACAACTCGTGTATTAACTATTATTACATTTACTTTTTAAGAAAATGTGAGGTGGTATATTGTCTTCCAGTCTAAGAAATTATGAAAACTATTTTTTCTGTTGTTTGGGTTTTTTCCTAGTTATCTCCTGTGGTGGTCTTCCATCTCCACCAAATGGAAATAAGATTGGAACCTTAACAGTGTATGGAGCTACTGCAATTTTCACCTGTAACACAGGATATACATTAGTTGGTTCTCACGTGAGAGAATGCTTGGCAAACGGTCTCTGGAGTGGTACCGAAACCCAATGCCTAGGTAAAAAACAAATTTCTGTTTTGTCGTATGTTTTATTTTATTTTATTTTGTTTTAATCAAACGGTATCAAGTACTAGATTTCAGATCTTATCAAGCAACAAAATTTTTAAGTAAATGAAAAATAAAGGTATCTTAAATACAGAAATATTGTGTACTAGCATATAACTTTTTATTAGAAATTAAATTGTATTTCATGTTGGAATGCTTTTTGGACCAAGAGGGTTTTTTAAGTGACTCGATTGCCCACATTTACGGTACTTTGATTTGCTTTGTGGAGCAGTCACAGGTGTGTGATGAAACTAAGCTGGAAGATGAGGGTCAGTTCAGGAGTATTCCTAATGCATTCCAAGTACAAATGAGCTTTCAGCATATTGAACATTCAGTTAAGGGAAGTAGACAACAGACAGCCCAAAGTAAAGCAAAACCAACACCCTTACAAACCCTGTGACGTATAGTTCAGACCTTAAGTTTTCAGCTCAACGCTTTCACACACAGAATCACACAGAATGGTGTGAGTCATTCTTCAGATCCACTCATATTGGTTTGCACTCCTAGTATAGACATAAGAAAACCATTTTCTTTTTCAGTCACCTTAGAGGCTCAGCAACAGGTGTATTCCTGGTTGTGGACAGTATATTTATTTCTAAAATCTTTTATTTGCTTTATTTGCTGTCATTTTGCAGATTTCCTTCTTGCCCCACAGGTGAATGCTCTCAGTTGCTCTCAGGAAAGGAGGAATCTCTTTCTTCTCCAAAGTTCTACCTCACTTAAAAAGCAGATTTCTTCTCAGCTGTGTAGCGAAATCGTTTTAGCAGAAGGCGTAGTATTCCAAGCCTATCCAGTACATTTTAAATAGAACAGTTTAACCACCTGTCATATGCAAGAATTTAATTGTTTTACAGAGGAAATAATTAATTCATTGTGAAAAAAAACTCCAAAACAACTGGAGTAACTAGTATATCATTATCCCCAATTTTGCTGTTTTTAGCAGTAATGAAACAGTAAAACCATTCTTTCATAAGGAAATAGTAGGAGCTGCAACATGGATTGTCAGAAATTATTCTCTATCCAGAACTCACTTGTAAAATTTTCAGGTAGGCTAGAGCAATGATTGACTAATTAGATGCATGTCTAGCAGTAACATTTGACTTAAACCTTTTAAATAAATTATGCTGATTAATTTCCAAGTTATAAAATCCCTTGTCCTCCTACTCCATAGAAACATCAAGTTTTTTAAAAGTATATTAACATGAAAATTTTGCATGTGAAAAATAAAATTTCGGTTATCTTCCTCTGACCTTGGTGTCTTCAAAACATCCCATTAAAAGAATATGGATAGATATGTTTTGCAGTGTCATGAAGAACAACATACTTTCGTCCCATCAGAAGAAATGAATTCAAATCAAACCTGAAAAAAACATGTTTCCAAGCCTCACTTCTAAAAACCTTCATGCTGTCTGAAGAATCCCTGATGTTGTCAATTCCATGAACCAAATCAAAATAAACCTGACATCTCCATTTACAATAAGTCAGTGTCAATATGTATCTGTGAGAAAGAACTGATAATGAAAGGTTGCTGAGCATCCTTAGACACCTGAATCCATTCTTAACTTTCTAAATATCAACAGTGTTACTGTCTTTCTGTGTTCAGATAGACATATATATGACCTTTGGTATATTAGGTTGCTCATTACCTTATAGAAATAAGTGATAAGTAGGTGGTCTGTCCTGTTTTGCATTAAATTTCTAAGCAGTTACTTCATAGTACCATCACAAAGGGTATTTGCAGCTATTGAGCTTTGAGTTCATACTCTCACCAGGGTGCAAAACTGAACAAAATAGCTAGAGTTCCCCTGAGCAAAACATAGAAAATCCAGAGCTGCATTTTAAAACACAGCAACATTCCCCTGGTAGAATATATTAAAATAAAAGAAGAACATTTGCATCACAATAACCAGGTGTGATGGCACCATATAACAACTCAATCTTGTCTTCAAAAATCAATTTTCAAGTATCATAAATTTCATCTTAGCAGATTATTAAGAAAAAGGAATAGCAAGTATCATTAGATAAGCACAATTTTTACTAGTGTCAACATCCTGCATTTCTGGAGATCTTTAATGCCTGAAAATACTTTTAGATAAAATATTTTGAAACAAGTTGCAAGTCACAAGACAGTAATGTACTAACAGACAAAAGTATAATAATCTAACCTTGATGAAAAAGAATGTGGAGTTATCAGATGCATATTAACTCTATTCTTCATCAGTGTAGAACAGACAATTTGGTGGGGTACAGTCAAATACAGAAATGTGGGAGTCTTTTCTCAGAGACAGGGATAAAATCACTTGCCGTGTTGATTGCCTTTTCTTCTTTCAATTCATATACTAGGCTGCATCAGCAAGGAAAATGAAGACAGAAAAAATAGCATAAGACCATGTAATTCAGATCTGAATTAAGATTTTAGAACCTTTGATCATGTATTCCTGATTGATTCCTTCATTTTGCAACAGTAATGTTTGTTATTACAATTTTTGTGAAGATAGTGTTACGGTATGTCATCTCTTAAGATATGCAGTGGTCAGTAGTGACCATTGTCTTATAGAACTAACCTAGCTTCTAAATGGCAGTTTGTTATTAGTAAGTTCCCAGCAAGATGTAATTGTTTCTGGCAAACTTTGTGAAAAGGTAGAACACTTCTCTGGCTTGATACGTATTCAATTTCAGACACTTTATTGTTCAATTTAAAAAACGCTGTCATCTTGATGTAGGAAATAAATGGGTTGTACTTTAATTACTACTTCTTTTGATACTTAGAGAACTCAAGGAGTAAAATAAATATTTTTCTACCTAGGAAAAAGAATTCCACTGAGTTACTGGTTAGGGGAATGCTATGCCTCAGCATTACCTTTTCACATACATAAGTTCATCAGTTCCACAGTGGAGCTATATAAGAGGTTCGTATGTGAAGATAAATCAGCTTTCTGATGGTGTCAGGTTATCCCTAGACTGAGGCTGACCAACAAGATGCTGGAACTGCAGCTGTGAAGATCCAACAGCCCCAAATTTGTGTGTGTAGGAGTATTTTCCTCAGCCTTTTCTTCTGTTGCAAACTTGCAACTACACTGTAAAAAAAAGAGCTATTACCTCTCATTTTTTTGCAGTATGTTATACCATTCATTGCAAGTGTAGTGCCTGACAGCTGTGTATAATAATTTCAAGCATAAAGATATGTGTTAGCATTCATTCATTTTAACTAACCTAAAAAAACACTTCATCATCTGATCAATAATAATAGCATTTAGTACTTATGTACTGCTTTTCTTTTTTGAAAAGCTATACACACAGGATAATTTGGCTGCCAACATATATGAGCTAAATAATGTACAAATCTCAATGGATTCTGTTTGTATTGTAAATAACTCTTGCCCATAGAAGGCTGGAAAAGATAATTTTTTTTCTCCTATTCTGACTTCTGAGAAATATATTTTACCACTGAACTCCCCAGAAGATTAACTGTCTACGGTAGTCACAAATTTACATTGAAATAGTGTAGGTATGGAGAAGAACTGATCAGTACAGGACTTAGACAGTGAACACTACCAGTTTATTCTCAAAGTCAGTTTAAAAACTACACACTGTGAAGCTTTTAACTCTTTGGGAAATGGCTAATAAAGTTGCATAGATCTCATAGTTAGGAAAGACTATCTCTATATATAGCTTGAATTTCATTTTGTATGAATTCATCGTTTTCTTCTCCAGGAGTGGTTTGCTGTTGGTTTTCATCAGTTTCAGTTTTTTACAAATCCACATTGAAACTGGTCTGCATTACTATTATCTTATCCCCTTGGTCACAAGTAGTAACTATTTTTTTTTTTTCCACCTGACTGTCTGCCTTTTAAATGATTTGTACAGATCTATTCCCACTTGTAATGAAAGATTTCCTCTTGCAGGAGCTATTCCTGCAGTAAGAGCAATGCTTGTCTTATGATACTTACCAATATTTTTTCTAAAAAATTTGATGGCCTATGGTTTCTAGTTGATGTATCAGATTGATTGCATTGCTGAATGCAGCCATGTGCTTAGAACTGTTAAATGCATGGATCTACGTCACTAGACAAAAAAGATCACATTTAGAGCTGGAAGGTTGTTAATCACTATTTAGTCTTTGCTGTTTCAAAATCAGGCAAGCTCTGTAGTGCCAAAAATACTGCACAGCTCTGAGTGTGAAATTTGAGTTACCATGCGCATGCTGCAGAAGATTGTATTTCTGCTACTAAACCTCTTTCTGCCACTCTACATTCTCTTACATAAGGGATATTCACACCATGTACTTTAGGCACCTTATTTAGATGCAATTTAGAGTACAATCTAAGGTCCTGAATTCCCAACAAGGTCAATGGAACTATGCAGGCTCCTCCAGAGAGCAATTCAGGAAAGGTAAATTCTTAAATTTTAAAGCTAGATGATGAGAATGCCACCAGTTCTATATTCCTAAATTTCAAGGACAGCATGCACCAAATTTATTTCAGAGGTGCCTTTAGGACTTACCTGAAGCCTGTAAAAATCAGGAAGCAAACACCCAGGGAGCTCTGAATGAGCCTTTCCGTTTCAAAGGAATGATAATGAAACACTTTTTACCTACGCTGTACCTGTATAAATGTAATTCAGGGCAGCTATAGATGAAAATAGGTATCACTTGATGTTACCCACTGGTCTGTGTAGAGCCAATTTATGATTTCAGGCCAGCTGAGTACACTAATTTCTATATCTCAGGAAAGAGTTTGTCAAATCCTTATTATTTGTCTCAAAAGAACGCTAAAGCCAATGACTGTAGTTAACGAGTCCAAGGCTAAATATAAGACCTAAGTCTTCAGGTAGTTAGTATTATATGTATTTTTTCATAGTTGTACAAGGATAAATATGAATTGTTAGGCAAGATTTTTTTCAATTTAACTCAATTACTCACACTGCTGATATTTCATATCTGTTCCCTTTTTTCTCTTCCAAGAATAATTGCACGTATGGGTCACAAAACATGTTTGTGTGCATGCTTTGTATATGTGACTGACCATACCTACATGTAGGGTAGATTAAATAGGAAGCATTTAAGGGTTTCCTTAACTCCATGTCTATTATTGGTGGCATTTAATCATCGACAAAAGGGTTTTCCTGAATAGATATTTATTCCTGACTTTCTATGACTTTCAGGTGCAAAATTGTACATCAACAAATCAAGGACATACTTTTGATCTAAATTTAAATCTAAACTACTTCATTCCATTTTCATGTATTTTTAGCATAATTTTTTTTTTCCAAAAAAAAGTAAGATTAACATATCTTATGTAATTCTATGATATATCTAATTCTCTACATTTGTCAGTGTGGAAAAACACTGCTACTGACTGCTTGTGTAAAAATATCTGATCTTGTGATTGATAACTCCTAGGAAAACTCCAGTATGGTATTGTGATATTGGCTTATATTTCAAATTCTTATTAAAATAAAAGAATTATTTGTATCTTGTTTTCCAGGTGTGGTAGAATAAAACTACTAAACCAACCTTGAGCTATGTGAACAATTTCCTTAATTCTTGATAGCATATTTTATTAAAAAATCCACCAGCAGCCTCCTTAATATTCTTTTAATCTAATTTTACTTGATGGGAAAATTACGTACATTTTGTGTTATTGCGGTGCTCTTTCAGTTCTTGAGTTATTGGAATATTAAATATAAATGAGTCAAAACTCCCAGAAAAATAATTAAATCCACTAGCTCGAATGATCTGTAAATGAAATGACTCACATAATAAGTCCAGCAACTTGTTAAACCCCCGTTTAAGAGAAAGTGCATAATATTTTGTATTTTGCGTTATGCCAGTTGGCTCATCTCAGCTTGCTTTCTTCTTGAAATTTCTTGTGGTTCCCTGTGTTTGGCTTCAGTGCGGCAACTGCTTTTCAATTCTTCACTATTTTTGTCTAGAAAAAAATTTTAAAAATCAAATGTATTTCATTCTATTTTGTGTAAATACAGCTTTTCTCTTCCCATTTTTCATCTGTTTCATAGATTTCCTTTCCCAAAATCTGCGATTTTTCCAATTGCCTGAATATTTAGGGTCGTGCAGAATTATTTTCTTTAGGAGAAGAAATTCTCATGAAAACTGAGCTATACCTCTGCTCTAGTACGTGGTTCATCTAGGCTGTAGAGTAGGCATACTATGGATTTGTTACTCCTGGTAGTACAGTTGGGGGGGAGAGATGATACAGCAGTAGATGGAAACAATTAAGGAACTACTCAAAGAAACTGAACTAATATCTGTGATTTCACTGTATAAGTCTGAGGTGATGGCATATGTCATTGTGAGGCCGCTTTCTACCATTCTTGAAAGGTGGGAACAGCTGCAACTACTGAAAAAAAAACCCAAGTATAACATTGATTTCCAAAGAAGGCAAGAGGCTAGCTATTTCACCTCAGTCCCTAGAAAAAATGAGGGAGCAATTATAGGGAACTGCCCATTTCCAGGCATAACAAGAAAAAAACCCAAGAAAATAAGAAAAAAAACCAAGAAAAACAAGAAAACAACCCAAGAAAATAATTGGGAACAGACAGGATGGAGCAATCAAAAGCAAACATTAATAATCTTACTGCCTTTTCCGATGGCTGTCTCATTGGATGTAGGTTTCAGTAGATTTCAGCAGTAGATTTCTTTCACTTTGTGTTACAGCAACACTTTTAAAGCAGTCTGCAGTAGTATCCTTGTCGCCAAATTTAGAGGACAGGGACTGGATGGGGGGACTACAAAATGAGTGGAAAACTAGTTGAACCACCAAACTCTGTGGATAGTGTTCCATGATTCAAAGTATGACTAGGAGCCAGTGGATACTGAGGCCAGCACCATCCAGCCTCTGTCAGTGACTTGGATAACAGGTTGGGGTGCAGCCTCAGCAAGTCTGAGAATGACACCAAATGGTGGGAGAAGAGTTGATATGCTGGATTGCAGTACTGCTAAACAGAGGGACCTTGAGAATCTGGAGGAATGGGCCAACAGGACGCTCATAAATTTCAACAAAGACAAATGCACAATCCTGCACTTTTCCTAGAATAATGCCGTTTGTGAGTACCAGCTTGGAACTGCCTGGGTAGAAAGAAGCTTTACGGAAAGCAATCCAGGTGACCTAGTGGAGAGGCTGAAAAGGAGTTAAAAATGTGGCCTTGCAGTAAAGAAGTTCACAGACTGGACTGTATGAGCAGCAGTGTAGTCAGCGGTCATGGTTATTATTTCCTCTTCAGCCCTCATGTAGAAAACTGTGTAGTTTTTGTGCCCTCCACCATACAAGGGAGATACTGTAAACAGACGCAAGAAGGACCCATTAAGGGGCTAGGGGCTGAGGTATGTGGTAGACAAGGAGAGGCTGAGTGGGGCTAGAAGAGAGAAAACAGTAAGGGGGATCATAGTAATAATTTGGACTGAGAACAATAGGGTAAATTATTCCATGAGACATTTCAAAGAGAAAAATATGGTTTCGATGTCATTGTTACTCTCGTGCCGTACTCCCTGTCAGGGGAAGAGTAGCTGTGTAAGAAGGTGTGTATGAAAAGCTTACATTCATACTTTCTTCCACGGATTTACAGAATATCAGAATGTCTCATTAAAGACATCAGCAATCCTACAATTAAGATTACATATGAAAAAAGTAGTCAAGTGGCATGTTTTTTACTCTTCTAGGGTTTTAGAAGAGGTATTAAGTGTAAATGAAATACACTGTCTGGCATTATTAAAGGCGCTTTAGTAGAAAGCAGATTCAATCCCAAAGAAGCTAAGTTACAAACAAGCCTGCTGTTGATGGATACAGCCTGTATGAAACATATCACACGCCTCCCCATTCTAGCAGCAGGCATGAGCCTCAGGTCCCTGTCCTCACATCTCAAAATGAGGACTTAACATAGTTTCAGATGAAATTGTTGCCAGTTGTAATTAATCAGTGTCATCCAAAAAAATGAACTTTTTTCCTCCTCTTTAATCAGTAAAGAGAAATAGTTTCCTGCTTGGCAACTGTGTTTTCAAACAGAATGAAGAATCTAGAGAGAATAAAATCATTACTTGGCTTCCTTAATGCCAAGAGTGCTATTACCCTGGAGTAATGTGTTCTGTATTGTGTAACGGCAGCCGATATAACTGAGGAAACAGCGCTGGTAGACGTTCGTTCCTTTTCGTGCCTTCGTACAACTGGAGAAAACGTCTATTTCAAAGCATACCGACCATATTGGAAAGCAATATACAGAAGAGTTTATTATAATTTTGACATGAATATGAGTTTATAAGCACAGAAAAGCATTAAATATCTCAGTTTATCTAAGACTCAGCTGAAGGTAACATAAAGGTGATTATTATTTGGAAAGAGTAAACACAAAAAACACTTTTTATGATTTATTACTAAAAGCCATTAATAAATAAACATGAGCTTAATTGTAGAAAGTGGAGCTGAATATTAGGAAATATTTGAACATAAGAAAATATACTTAGCTGTAGAACTGTTTTTTTTGTTTTCAAGAAGTCTGTGTAGAAATTGCTTTCTATCTTGCAGGCTTCAAATTAGACTAGAGAAGATTTCTATTAAATATAAACATAAGTAGTGGACTAAATAACATTGTAAAGCTAATATAGCAAAGTGGGACATATATACACATCTGAAATAACTCTTGTTTTTCTTCTCCTGAAGGCAGTAGACTGACTGTGATCCCACAGAAATGTTTTAAGTTTTCTTTATTTTTTAAAAAATGAGGGATTTTTTTTGGTATTGTTTTTAAATTTGATTGGTTTTAGGATTGGTCTACTAGTGTCTGAAGACTTGCTAGTGAGAAATCAGTTATTTGTTGGATATGTATAACAAGGACTATGTTTGTTCTAATAAAATAACAACACCAGGACATGCAAATAAGCATGAAACTTGATCGTCTCTCCTATTAAATCATTAGAACAATGCCTAGACATGTTTTTGGCTAAGATTCTCCAAGACTATTTCCAAGAATGGTTCCAGTTAGCTTAAACCAGTACTGATCCTGGTAGGCAGCTTGCTTGCAGCTGTGCTGGTCTGGAGGGCAAGAGATTTGCATTTGATGGATGCAGACTGCTCTGTGCTGGTTGGCCTCTGCCAGAGAATGGTCCCAACCATTTTTAATTTATTAGTATAGAGATCTACTTACAAAGTCTGCAGCAAATCAAGAATCAGAATCATTAATCAAATCAGAACTCTATGAGGAAGTAGTAGTATGGGTTTGAGAGTTTGAAGACCTTTTAATTCACATTTCTCTGAAGAAAAAGGCAACCTTACTAAGGCAAAAGGGGAAAAAATATCCGTGTTAAAATTGTCAGTTTTCTAGCAATTAAACTGAATGATCTGTAATTTGCAATTTACATTTTCCAGACATTCTTCTGACAAATCTGTCATTTCTGCAACAGAATCTGCAGAATCTATACATGTGAAAATTAAAACTATTTGAATGTCACTTCACCCTAAAAAAGTAGAAGGAATATCACCTGTAGTTTTTACGCCTCAGAACTTGTTCTGTACAGTGTAGTATATGACCCTAACGTTTATTGAAAGCAAAGATGAAATTTTGTTTTCATATCAGCATTCTTGTAAATGTTGGCAAGGTTTGTGAGACTATATGGTTTTGATGGGTTTTTCTTTTATTGTAGCTGGTCACTGTGGTTCTCCGGATCCAATTGTAAATGGTCATATTAGTGGAGATGGTTTCAGTTATCGTGATACTGTAGTCTATCAGTGTAATCCTGGCTTTCGACTTGTTGGTACCTCTGTCAGAATTTGCCTACAGGATCACAAATGGTCTGGACAAACTCCTGTTTGTGTCCGTAAGTATCACTAATTTTTGACTGAATTATTACTACTATTTTAAATGTAACTGAACAGTAGCAATGGATTGGATGTTTAAAGGTATTTGAATGAGGTGCTCAGATCAGGTGTTTATTGGTCCTATTTTTAATTACAAGGGTCATTATGATAATCTAGTCTAGTTTCTAATGTAGCACAGGCTGACGATCCAGTAATTTCTGATTTCTGTTGTTTCAGAAACAGGATGACATAGGCATTAAAGTGGGTTGAACAACAGGCTACAGCTGCATAACTTCATCTATCTCTTTCGCTCTCTTTCTCCAGGAATAATTTCTATGTAAACTGTGGGCTTACTGAGCCTCTCCCCTATTTTTTCACCTGGAATACCAAAACCCCATGGTATAATTTCATTGTTTGGTGGGTAAAGCTGGAATACTGTTCATCTGTGCAGCTTTGATGGTGACTGCCCATTTTTCAAGTTGGCCTCCTAATATTTACCAGTGCAAGCCCAGATGTGGCAGGCATGGTATTGGGTCTGTTAGAAAAAATGTGAACTTTTTTATTCCCTTTAGTAGGCTTTTTGTTTTTTGCTCTTAATTCACCTGCTTTCGAAAATTCCATAATTAATTACTGGAACTGTTGAGTCTTCCCTGCTCTACTTCTTTCCTCATTTGCATGGCAGGTTTTTTGATATTTTCTGAACCATCAGCCATTTAATCAGATTAAAGTCTGATTTCTCTGCTTTTTATTCTACTACTTTGTTGTGTTGTTGATTTTATTATTCTTTTTCAGTTTTAATAAGGCTTCCCATTTTTATACAATTTTTGTTATTTTTAATGGAGCATTTATATCAATTATTTCAATTTTGTAATTTTTTAAGATGTCTGCAATTCAAACATATTTTTGTCTACAGAGAAATAGGCACTGAGATGATCAGCTTTTCTGTTCAATCCACATTAGTATCTTTGTTTAATTTCTGAGAAAATGTATTACTGAGGCATTAGATTTCAAAATGTTCAGTATTTTCTTTCTTAGTGGTAAAATGGAAATTTTTACCTGTATACAGCTGCAGGAAATATCTACCAAATGTCATTGTCCTTTTAAAATCCTATTTATATCTTCAAGTGATTTATATTCATCAAAGGAGAAGTGCCACCAGCTAGCATTATTATTTTAGTGGATTAGTTTTACCATGCAGTGAATAAAATCCCTTCAAAAGAAAGGGGCAAAGCTGAGGGGGATGGTGGGAGGCTACATCTTCTTAAATTGATGTTATCATTACTGTTACGAGAACTGGCAGCGATTTCTGTCATTACAGGTTGCCTAATACTTCCCATTACAATGTGGGATTTTTTTTGCTTATAGCTCTGCCAGGCTAAAAAGCCATACAAGATGACTTTTTTATGTCAGCATCCAAGCTTCAGATGATTTTCCTACATTTATTTATTTAATTTATTTAATTTATTTATTAAAAATTCTTGTAAAAATTACTCTGTTATTTCTGAGGAGGAAAGTGAAAACATACTGTTTACCAATGCTAGGAATGTGCATTCTAATGTGATACTGAAATGGTCTTTTGACTGAGCAGCATGGATCAGGAACTAGAAATGTGGCAGAGGTACCATAAAGAAGTTATGGGCTGTGGCCCTGAAAATTTACCACAAATTGGCCTATATTTTGTGAAAGTTTTACAGAAGATCACGCATCCTTTTATTTTTCTAGTGGTCTTTGAAAGAAATTTCACAGTTGTATGTACTAGACACTGTGATCTTCAAAAATTACTCTCTGCTCTGGACTGTTCTCTGGACTACTCCACCCGTCACTACTTGAGCTTCTTAGTTACATATGAAAGTCAGCCTCCTTCATCTTGCGTAATTTGTGACACACAGGTGTTTCCCTATCTCTTTATTGGATAAGCAGTTGGACCACACTTTAGCCAAATATTTTCTGAAAGATCTTTTTACTTGCTGGTTGTTGGGAGTTAACATGAAATGTGAAGGAAGACATCTGATTAGTTCCTTGTGAGTAACAGCACAAAAAATCAGGAGAGTAACCCTTTACTAAAAGTATTAAAGATGACAAAAAGGTAGACTTAGTTGTATAGCTGGGTACTCACACTGGGTATTTTTTCTTGTCCAGAGACTATCAGAACTACCATTATTTCTTCTAGGTTATGTATTTTCTGTTGTGAGATGGAAGTCTCCAGGGCCTAAGAAAAATAATGTGTTAAAGCCTGGAGTATATATTTGAGAGTTATATTACATTAAGTGGGTTGATCTCTTTGCCATATAATAGGGAAACGCGTAATTCCTTAGCGAGTATCAATTTCAGATGTGCCAAGTGCATCTCTTTTCCCATGACATATTTGGGACTAAGTGTGCATGTGGATACCCATGCGTGTGTGTGCATGCACCCATAGAGCAGTTAGTTATATTAGGATGGAGGAGGGAATTTGTATTCCACCATTTAGATGACATAAAAATAGCAGTAGTAACCTTTATTTGAAATGTCTTGGCTACTGCTTAGGTAAACAATATTAAAATGATTGCATAAAAGCCTAATGGTGATTGAAAACACTATAATGCCAAAATTATCTACTTTGCTTTTTTTTTCTTTTTTTTTTTTTTTTAAAGGTGCTTTTAGCTACTTGCTACTGTGTGAATCCAACTATTGGCGTGTTTATCAGTCAACAGGTCGATATCTAGTAACTATAATGGAGCAGAGGCAGAACTAGATGCGGTGATTAAGATCTCAGCGTCTGAGATCTTTAGTTTCTGGAAAGTGTTACAAAAACCAGTATCCTGTCAAGAGTAATGAGTTCTAAACAGGAACTGACTGACTCTAGGGTATGCTTTTGTTGAAAAGGGCAACTGAACAGAATTATCCTTCATTATTAGAACTTGTACAAGAGACCTAATTTTTTGTTATTAAAACCTATGACATATAATTGCTTCAGGAAACTGTAGAAAGTTTAAGGTCACAGCATTTTTTTCTTAATTTAATAGGTTTTTAGATAAGAATTATGTTAACTGATTTAGTATGGCCCTGGAAATCGCCTTATTTTTTGAAACTTGATCATCTGTAACAGATTTAAAATACAACTGCACTAGAATAAAGTTGATCCTGTGCCTGTAGTAACATTTTATTCTGATGTTTAGTTTCATCTTCAAATGCACAAATTGCACAATTTAAGGGCTAAAGTCTCTATACAGGAAGGTGTCCTATTTAATTCCCAAAGATCAGGTACTGTTGAAAATACTGTTTCACAGTTGAACTCCATGATAAAATAAAGAGAAACACATTTAAATTATTTTTCACTTATGTCTTGAATTAAAAAAACAAAACAAAACCAAAAAACAAAAACCACAAAGTAATAAAGCAAAAGATAAACGCGTGCATAGGATATTTACTTGAGTATGATAAAAGTCACTAGCACAATGTTGAAAAGTTGTGTGTGTGTGTATACATTCTGATTTTCTATTGTCAGCATCTGTGCTTTTCTATATTTTTATATATTATTTTAATGTCTTGTCATGTGGTAAGCTAGTGCTTGACCATAACAAGTGTATTTTAGAAGTGTCGTTTAAGTATAATCAACACATGTAATGCACAATCCTATTTTTTCTTAAATTTCTTGTATAAATATAAAAGACAAATTCAGAAAGAAAAAAAACCAAAGCACAAAACCAAACAACAAAAGAACTCCAACCTGCAAGTGATTCCATGGAACAGTACTTTTCAGTTAGATGCTAGCTTGCCTATTTTTCTTTTAACAGCGATCACATGTGGACATCCTGGGAACCCAGCTCATGGAATGACTAATGGCAGTGAGTTCAATTTAAATGACGTTGTAAATTTTACTTGCAACACTGGGTACTTACTTCAGGGTGCTTCTCGAGCACAGTGCCGAAGCAATGGGCAGTGGAGTAGCCCTTTACCCAACTGCAGAGGTAAGAAACTGTCTCGTATATTCTCCATCCTCTAATGGCTTATTTCAGGCATTATCCTTTACCCTGCCCTCAAAATATTAGGATATAATTCAGAAACCTGACCTTTAGGAACTTATTGCCACCTTAGTTTGAGTTTTTGCATTTCTATATTGGAAAATGAAGTGAGTCCAAAGAAGGGCAACGAAGCTGATGAGGGGTCCAGAGCACAAGTCTTAAGAGGAATGGCTGAGGCAACTGGGGTTGTTTAGCCTGGAGAAAAGGAGACTGAGGGGAGACCTTATCGCAGGACAAGAGGAAATAGCCTCAAGTTATGCCAGGGGAGGTTTAGACTGGATATTAGGAAAAATTTCTTCACTGAAAGGGTTCTTAAGCATTGGAACAGGCTGCCCAGGGCAGTGGTGCACTTGCCATCTTTGGAGGTATTTAAAAGACTTGTAGACGTGGTGCTTAGGGACATGATTTGGTCATGGTTTTTGGCAGTGTTAGGTTGATGGTTGACTCAATGATCTTGAAGGTCCCTTCCAACCTAGGTGATTCTGTTATTCTAGGGATGATTATTGGGGAAGCCTTTTCAGTATTTTACCTCAAAGTTCTCAGTCTGCAGTCCCTAGCATTTAGTTTATAGACATATAAAGTGTACTTTGTATCACAAAAGTTATATTAAATTCATAAATTACAGTTGGCTATCTAGTCTGAATTAGGTACACTAGAGTAGAGTTTCCATAAATGGTCTATTACTCTTACTAAAACATTATGCAAATGAATATTCATGAATCAAAACGCTATTAATTCTTTAGTAATTCCTAGCAACACCCGAGAGATGTTCATAACTTTTGTACATGTGAAACCTGACTTTTCTTTGCCCAGAAGAAAATTATAAAGTAAAATTTAATTCTGCTTGGGTTTTTTTCTGAAGACATCTCTGAACTTGCCTTCTACTATGTGCTGGGTAAGATGTAGATGTTTTGAGAGATGAGAATGAAGGCAGCAAGTCGAGGGAGATCATCCTCCCCCTCTACTCTGCCCTGGTGAGGCCACAACTGGAGTACTGTGTCCAGTTCTGGGCTCCCGAGTTCAAGAAGGACCGGGAACTGCTGGAGAGAGTCCAGCGGAGGGCTACAAAGATGATCAGGGGACTGGAGCACCTCTCTTATGAGGAAAGGCTGAGAGACCTGGGACTGTTCAGCCTGGAGAAGAGAAGACTGAGAGGGGATCTCATCAATGCTTATAAATATCTAAAGAGTGGGTGTAAAGAGGATGGTGTCAGACCCTTCTCAATGGTGCCTGGTGACAGGACCAGGGGTGACAGACACAAGCTAGAACACAGGAAATTCCATCTCAACATGAGAGAAAACTTCTCTACTTTGAGGGCGGCAGAGCACTGGAACAGGCTGCCCAGAGAGGCTGTGGAGTCTCCTGCTCTGGAGATAGTCAAAGTGTGCCTGGATGCGTTCCTCTCCAGCCTGCTCTAGGTGACCCTGCTTTGGCAGGGGGATTGGCCTAGATGATCTCCAAAGGTCCCTTCCAAGCCCTAAAATTCTGTGATTCTGTTTGTGTCATGAAGAAGCCCATGTATAAAATGTACATATTAGAGAAGGACAAAAAGAAAACATTCAAAAACACAAACTCAGATTTCGTTTTGTTCTTTTCATTTATTTATCCAGATGCTTGTAATGTAATTAAGATTAAAAGGGAAACAAGTCTCTGAAGTTACCATATTGTTATTCTTTCCATTTATGGCCATTATTTTTATGTATTTTCCTCAAGCTTTGGCTGCGGTTGCAGAATATGGAGCTAATATCAAATATTTGGTCTATTCAACCAATATTTTTATCGGATCACTAAAATCTGTTCATTGGTCTAGTTTTTTTTATGTTGTATGCCCTGAAATACCTTGTATTGGTGTAGTACGTGCTTTCAAAGCTAGAATTGTCTGGGTGCATTTGTAACTTTTAACAACAGTACTAATTTCCAAATGTGTAAACCAAAAACAAATAAAAAATTCTTTGTCTCTGGGGAGAACCAGATGATTTTTCCTGGTATGGAATGTACAAAGAAATAGAACACAAAGATCAATCAATCAATCGATTGATCAATTGATCTATCTATGCATGTATGCATATATATATATAAAATAATATATTATACCTAAGATAGATTTTTGAGTGGCAAGGCTGGCAAGATTTTTTCTTCTGTGACATAATTTGGCAGATCTTTGCTAAATTATGAATCCTCTGAAAGTGACCTAGTCACTTAGGTTTTTCCTTAGGCTGATGAACCTTTCAGTTCTCTGGGACGGATTCTATCTCATGCCCGAATACTGACTACAAAATTAAGAAGCTAAAGACTACTTTATAAATTTTAAAAAACCCATGATTTTTTGAATTAATCTCATCTTCCACTACTGACAATACAGGTCTGGAATTCTATTGACATCTCTGATTAGACAGGTCCAAGTTAGACAGCTTGTAAAGTGGGTTAATACTAAAGCAGATCAAATAACTTCTCCAAAAATACAATGGCTGGTAAGCTTTTCTCAAGTATTTTCTTGCACTGGAAGAATGATCACTTAAATGTGAAGTCAATGTAAGCACTATGCTTTTTGTCCTTTGTAACTTGTCTTTAATGTGCTAAAGGGAATTGCAGTCAGCGAAGTTGTGCTAAGGATACTAACATTGGGACTAAAAATCACATAATAAGAAGTTAACTTCAGGTATTGGTAGCTTCATTATCTCCACCTGTTGGTTTATTAAAAGTCATATTGTATTACAATGGTTGTTCTGAAGAATAATTATTATGTTTGGTGATTAGCTCATCATATTGTTTCAGAGATAGCTGATGCAATTTCAAGCTCAGTGTGTGTGGAATTAGATCTTTCATTCTCATTAAAACAATACAGAGATGGCAATTCCCTCAGTCACTACCCTCAGAATTCATTCAAGTGAGTTAACTAGCATAGCAATATAATTATTGGAAAAGAGAAGGAGGAATTAGCAAACTGTTCCTATTTAGGCTCATGTACTTTTTTTCCATTTTATACTGTTTTGTATTGCTAGACTTCAGTGAACAAACTCCTCTATCTCATATGTGAGGCACTTAAGTAAGGTTCTATTTGTTGAAAATATACTTTTTCACATATCTGTAGATGCAGTCCATATCTGTTCTATTTGACTATCAGAGGCAGAGATTTCATGTTTTTACTGAAGTTCAACCACATTTACAAGCTGAGTTCAGCATAAGAAACTCACAATTAGTGGGAGAAAAAGAGACGGTCAGACTAATACTGGAGTGTTGAGGTGTGATCAGCCTTGAACTCCAGGTTGACATTTAAGGTGTTTGAAAGAGATAAGTCATAAAGTTTGCAGTTTCTCTAGCTTCAAGGTGATCAACCTTGAACTCCATGTTGACATTTAAACTCTTTGAAAAAGAGATAGGTCATAAAGTTTGCAGTTTCTTTAAGAAATTCTACTTTTGGGTTCTGTAGAGGAATTTACTATCTAAAGTAACAATAACTGTTGTAAATGTATTTGTGCACTAGAAGATTTTTAGTTGTAGTGAAAAGGGAATAGTAAATACGAACTTCAGTTAAAGCATATCGGTGTTAGACTATTTCCATACCATTGACATACTACATGCATCTCTGACCTAGAAATCTTGTAGATTCTATTTTGATTATATGGAATTTTAAAATGTTGTATTAATTGTCTTGAGAATTGGTGTTGTTTCTTATTTTAGGTTAGTGTGGTAGGTTGACCTTGCAGTCAGTATGAAGTGGTTTTTCTCTGCTGTTCTGTCTTTCTCAGTCTTTTCCTCTGCTCTGGTGTGGGTCCTCCACTGGCTGCAGAGAATATCTGCTCCCCCATGGACTACCTTCTCCTCTGACCTCAGTGTTCCCTCTATTTTTTCTCACTAATTATTTGTGCCCTCCTCCACTCTCTGTGGCATTTTCTGCCTAAACATACTTTCCTAAACAAACAAACTTTCCTAAACATATTTTCACAGAAACTCAAACTTCCCTCATGGATTCAACTGTGATTTGATGAGAGACAGAGATGGAGTTGTTCAGTCTAGAGAAGAGAAGGCTCAGAGTAATCTTAAAAATGCTTATCTAAAGGGAAGCATGAAACAAAGACAGACAGGCTTCTCCACGGTGCCCAGTGAAATGACAAGAGGCAAAGGGTACAAAATGAAACATAAGAAAAAGTTTTTTATCTGTGAGGGTGGTCAAACAACACCTGAACAGATTGCCCACAGAGGTTGTGGAGTCTCCATTCTTAGAGGTATTCAAAACCTGACTGGACAAGGCCCTGGTCAGACTGCTTTAGCTGTCCCTTCTGACTTCAACTATTCTGTGATTCTGTATATATGTTATGACTAAAGAGTTTGACAGATGCACATGAAGAATCTTGCTGAAATGGTATGTGGTGTCTCCAGATCTATTTTTCTGCTGATCCCACTGTTTTAGGCTAGTACATAAGACAGAGTTAACAAAAATAGTCAGGCTGCAAGCTTTTCAGATTAAAACACAAGTGTCACAGACTAAGGAAAAATGGAATCAAATTATAAGACTGTGACCTAGATCACCTGATCTAGGGGAACTAGATGGGTAACTAAGGTAACTTCTTAACCATCTCTGCATGACTCTCCAGTACTCAAAAAATACTTGAAGGTACATCTAAATAAAGAGGATACGACTGTTTTCCCCAAATTAGATGAATACAGAACAAAAGGAAAGGAATTTCAACAAGTAAAAATTTATTCCACATATTGAATAAACACTGTAAGAGATTATCTAAATCCCAAGGTCCTGAAACCCTACTGTTCCTAGCGTGCAAGCGTCAAAGCTTATGCTTAACTTGACACTGTTAAGAGCCCTAGCTGAAGATGTCTATATGCTGCTGCTCACAATGAATTTAGGAATTCACAGTGAAACAAAAACTTTTGGTGTTCCCTCAAAAGAATGAAAAGAGAAGTACAGAGCAGTCCGGTTCAAACCTCTGTATCAGCCAGGCCTGTTCCCACAGAGCACTTCTCTGCGTGTGTCTACCTAGTTTAATTCTACCTGTGTATCTGGGCAAAGGAGTCGTCTTTCTGTAAGCTGCCTCCCTGTCACCTCATAGCACAATTACATTTACATCATTTCACTGAGAGGAGAATTCGATATACCATTTCAGATTTTTGCTTCAGTAAATACTGTGGTTTTGGAACATATGCTGTGAAAATTGCTGTAACCTATTTTTATGATAATTATGCATTTTATTTATAATTTGATATAGTATGGATTAAAAGATGAATCTGCATAGTTGAAAATTATTAGAGATCTCTTCTGTCAAATCTAAAATCAAGTAAATCCTGTATTACATTATTTACATGAAAGAAGAGCAAAACATCCTTACTGGTTAGATTTAAGAAATACATTTCAATGATGAAATTCTGATGAAGTGATAAATTTGCATCCATGATTTTAAAAAAATTATCAAAATTCTGTGAACGAAATGGCTTATATCAAATTTACTTGTAGTGAATTGATTAGAATTTACATAAAGTAAGTAATAGCACTTCTTCTGGCATATGCCTTTCCTTTTAAAATTGCCTTTCATCTAATAGGTGAAAAACATTTGTATTAAAGTTCATTGTTAGTCATGAATTATGAATTTGTGTACAAAGAAAGTAAATCTTCCAGCACCTTAAATATACTGCTGGGAAGGAACTGATGTTTCTGGCAAACCCGTATCATTTAATTCAACAGAGATTTTACATATGACCTTTCTTTCAAACCTCGGTTTGAAGACTTGAGTCAATAATGAACGTGGCTTCACTTCACTGAGACTCTACGTGCATTTAGTACAAAATATAGGTTATGGCTTGAAGCTATTGCATAATATTATTTTATTGTACTTTATTTTATTTTATTTTATTTTATTTTATTTTATTTTATTTTATTTTATTTTGCAACTGAGCTATTATGTATGCATGGGAAACTGGTATTTTCAGAAAATAAAGCTGTATAGTTCTTGGGCATTCTTTTGCAATGATACATTGCTTCTATCTTTTGTGTCTGTAGTAGGTTAACTAGTAAGTCACTGGCAGGAAATTTACCAAAGAAATTATATGATTTTTTTTGCCTGACAAGAAAACAGTTGCAGAGGTTTGAGCTGGCTTACATTCTGCAGTCTCTATCAATAAGTCCACACTATTTGTTACTAATAAAGAATTCAGGTCTCTCTCTTTGTTCGTTTGTCCTCCTAATTCGAAAGGTTTTTCTTTTTATATCTCATTACTGATAGATTAATGAAAAGATCACTTAGACCTTTTGTCTTATTAAGAATCTGATGTCTACAAGGAACTGTCAATTTTCTTCAGTGGGTATGTGATTATAACGTTTGGTGACGTGTTCTGCTTCTTCACTGACAAGAAAAATAACCTCTCTGGTGACAGCTGATAGAAGGGTGGGAAACATTGAGACTGATCACCAGTTCTTCTAATCCAAAGATAAAGCAACTCTGAACCTAAGCAGTTTTCCATCTATGGAGGTATCAAGGATTCACATAAACTGAGAAAATTTTGTATTTTGTTCTTCCAAAGTCAGAGGCCTTTGTTGAGATTTTGCATACTTAGAATGTTAGATACACCTAATCTGTTCATGTTGATAGCATGTTGATATCCTTCAGAAGGATAATTAGAACTTGACTAAGTTTCCTAAATAAAGAGGTGAGGTGCCATGGGAGATGCCATACAGTGAGCTAGTTACTGGAAGCTGGCAGAGATGACGCAGAACTTAAAATTACTCCTGCCAGTAAAAATTCATCCGTGACAGCCTCTCCGGAGTGGCACCTGCCTGGGGATCAGCCAAAGACATCTCAAAAGGTAGTAGAAACATCTTTTGGGGCAACTGAATACTTTCTCTAACATGTGAAAACCAAGGCTCTGATGAAGAAAAATCTAAAGAGAAAGGCTTGATCTTTCTGATGTATCTGCTAGTGTAATGCCTGGGTTCATGCTGGGGATGGATCTTCCTTGGAAGAGAATTCATACATATCCAAGAGACAAGTACATGCTTTTTAAATTAGTTAATCAGGTGTTCAAAAATAAAAAAAAAGTGTTGTTTTATAAAATTGGACCCACTCAGTTCAAAGCTTAAAAAAGTAACTGCAAGTTGATGGAATATTTTTTGACACAATTCTCTAAAGGGCGGGTTTAAGGAGGACGGAGCCAGGCTCTTTTCAATGGTTCCCAGTGACAGGACGAGGGGCAACAGGCACAAGCTAGAACATAGGAAGTTCCGTTCAAATACACGGAAAAACTTCTTTACGGTGAGGGTGACAGAGCACTGGAACAGGCTGCCCAGGGAGGTTGTGGAGTCCCCTTCTCTGGAGATTTTCAAGACCCGCCTGGATGCAGCCCTGAGGGATGTGCTCTGGGCAATCCTGCTCTAGCAGGGGAGTTGGACTAGATGATCTCGAGAGGTCCCTTCCAACTCTGAAGATTCCGTGATTCTGTGATTCCGTAATTCTTACTCCGCATTTATTTTAGTATAGAGTTAGCTAGGTAGTTATCAGAGCACTCCAGCAGAAATTTTCCAATAGAAAACATAAGAAAGACTGCATTTTTTGTAAGAATGAGAGACTATTTGGCATGTTTATATCAATGATAAATATTTTGAAATGCAATTAAAAGCAATACGTATCCTAGGTTTCATCTCACGAACAAACAAATGTGAACTATATACTTCATTGGATCTGTTAATGTTATTTAAGGTCTTGTTTATAGCAAGATATTATTTAGCAAATTATTAGTGTTATTTTGCACTATTACCAACAACATTTATACTACATTAATTACAGTGAAAATTTCCTAAGGTCCTCCGAAACATGATGTCAGGACCTTAGATTTTGGATAAAAACACAATTTGGATTTTGTGTAAAAACACAAAACACACTGCTTCCTAAATATTTCAGTTTTATGGTTTGCACGGCCAGAATTTCTATGATAAAATCACCCTTCAACTGGCCCCCATTGAAAAAAATAACAATTAAAAAATCAAACTCCTATGTATTTGAGACTTCTGCAAAGTTGAAGTTGTAAGTTGAGTAGGGTTTTTTTCTTTTTTTTTTTTTATGCTTGACTTCACTGAGCAGTTATCATTATTGTGTATTATTGACTTTGCACTGAACTTCACTAAAATTCCATAGACTGGCAACTTTCTAATCGTGCTTTGACAAGCAGTGCCTTCTTTTTTTATAGACAGTGTTTCTTAGAATTTGTCCTGAAGTCAGAGTGAACCAGAGTGCCAGTCCCTATACATGTTCTAGATACCAACACTAATGCAATACTTTTCAAATAAAAAAGTTTAAAAACACTGGTGATCAGATATGAAAGTTTAAAAAAGCAGCTTAACATTGTTTCAGTCAAGAAAAAAAAAAAAAGAGAAAGAGAGGCTGAAAACGAAAAATGAAATACTGTGAATGATGTACTTTTTGGTGATCGTTCAACTTTCTAACAGAAAACTGCCTAAAGGACTCTGACGTGGTCTTTTCGCTTCTTTGTCCTCAAGAGTTTGCATCTACTCAGTGTGAGGTTCCAAATTCATCAGGGCAGACTTAAAGTAGTCTCCTGCTTTCTCTTCTCAACAGACTAAATTGAGAGTGCCAGAACTCATTTCCCATGTAACCCTTGACAGCTGTCATTGAGAGAAAGCAATCTCTATCTACTCGCACCGTGATTTACAACGGAGTCCCTCGGGTGAAAGGCAATCAGGGAAACTACTGCCTTAGTTCTGCACGCTGGCCAACTCAAATTCTTTTTCTAAAGTAGTCCTTACTGCAGCCCTTAGCAACAGCCCACTCGTGTGTATATATATTTAAAAATCTATAGCTGATGTTAAATGGCACTGCAGGCATAATTCTGTTTACTTTTTAGCTTGAGGGATAGTGTTATCTTGCATAATCATTTGATACAACTTCATGTATGATGCAAGAATTTTTTTGCATAGAGCGCATACTTAAATTATGCATTCAGTGACTATTCTGTATTTTATTCATCACTGAGTTGGCTAAACAGGTACTACTGGTACAAGAATGAGAACACTGTATCACACAGACAAATTGATACTTTGGGACTGTAACATATTCCTTGAACATTCCGTATTTCTGGTCTGCATGGAGAATTAAGTTTTTCTATTCTCCCTATTGTGTTTCAAAGATAATTCAGTTAGAATTGCTTTTGTGTAGCTTTAGGGCAGCATATCTTCATGAAACAAAATTCTTCTTTCTTAATTTCTAATACTGGCTTTTCAGAAGCAAAGTTGGCAGGCTTACCCATTAAACCAAAGTTTCAATGTTAAGCAGTTTTATTTTATTTTGTTTTATTTTAATAATCCTAACTGTAGTAATAAAAGGGACAGCTGTTGTGAATGCTTGTTAAAAATTAAACCTCAGCAAAGACTTAAGTAATCCATAGGATGGGAGGAATATTTGAAAAGAATTGGCAGTGGCAGTGGTAGACAAGCTCTCACTTAGGATGTGATAAAGCATAAGCTCTTAATCAGTCTGAAGATTATCAAAGTGACATCTTTTAAAGACTATCCTGTGTTCTGGAGGTGGGTATTCTTTATTGCTCCTGTTAGTGGTTTGTTGGTTTGAAGAACAGCAGTTAAGATTTTTTTTATGGTCAGAAAAAGGTGTAAGAGGGCATATGAGCCTCTAACGTAGTTTTTAGTGCCTTCAATTACAGTGGACAGATTTAATTACAGAAACTTCTCCTAGAACTGTTTGTTTTATCCTGTTACTGCTTAATATAAAAAAAAATAAATACAGAAACATTCTTTGTATTAGAGATAATTGATAAACCAGGTTTATATTTTCTTATCAATGGAAAACTGTCCAAAAGCCAGAAGCAGGAAACTAGGGAAGAGTTCAGATTTATAGACAATCTTTTGATCCAAAGGTATTGAACAAGCATAATAGCGCTAGTATGCCTGCTTGATAGAGCTGAAAGTAAGGTGTGCAGTTAAGCTCCTTTGTATCCTAGGAGTAGTGAAAGGCAAAAGAAGCATAATGTCACTCTTGCAAATCCAGATATTGGAAACTGATAACCCTCAATCAATGGGAATTAGGTTGCATGTCTATCTGCCAGTAAATCCAAAGTCAGACAGACTCAACAGTAATGTAGCTCACCAAAACAATGCCTATACGGTGCTCAAAGCACAGATAAGATATTTTTTCAAATTGAAAGAACTGATAATATTTAACAGCTTATGATCATTGAAAGTTCAGAAGTTGTATAGTAGAGCATATGCATTCTTCCTATACTTAGTGCATTTAAACATTGGAAGCACAACAGAGAAACCTCCAATCTTGTGAGGGTGAGTCAAAGCACTGTCTTGTATTCATTGTCATCTGATCTAGCTGAACAGTGTAGAACCCATCTTCCTACTAAAGAACATAAATTCAGACCTCTGTTTCAAAGCTCTTATTTTAGCCATTGTCAATATTTTATTTTGACTAGTTTTAAGGAACAAGAATAAGAAGTTTGGGGTTTTTTTTTTAAAGTCAGATAAACCCTGCAAGTAGTTTTGTGAATTTTTAAAACTTTAAATAGAAAAAAGTCTGCTTGACAAAATTTAATGGTTTTAATGGTGTTTTGTTTTTTCTTTATCTGAACAAAATCAAACCAGGAAAAATAATATTTTTTGGAAAATAAAAAGTTGGAAATATTGTAATCCAAGAATTTCTGTTTTCAAGTATTTATGGTAAAAAGAATTAAACCAAGAGCAAATCACCAATGCCACCTGTGCGTTCTTGTGTCTTTCAGTGCAAAAGGTTAGGGATGAAATATTTTGAAAGTACGACATGTCATTCCAGGAATTATATCATTCTTCTTCAAATATACCATATTCAGTCTTCAGATTTATTCATCTCTACCTTTTTGTTTCTGTGTTAACTTTCATGTAGTAGCAAACTGATAGAAAATGAGTGAAATTAAGTTGACACTGAATGTGCAACTTTTTTAATTTAATGACTTCATAAACACTATTGTAATTTTAATTTTCACTGATTCTGAACAATCGTTATTTTAGGGATTGTGCTGTAAGTATAACTTGTTTGTATGTAACATCTAGAGCCCTAGAACAGCAATTTTAGCTAAATAGAAAGATTGTGAAACATTCAGTTCCGCATTCAAAATTAATTGTATCTATATTTTAAAATTAAATAGTGCCTGTGCATGGGAAGTTAATTTCCTCTACTAATTAAGAAGGTTCTCCAATAAGTTTTTCATTTGAACCAAGCGGCACATCCACAGAAATTGTTTGGAGCGTGGTTCAGGGGTTAGCACGGGCAGCAGGACCATTCCTGATGAGCACTTCAGAGACATTCACCTGAGCCTGGAGGGTGGCAGAGCACAACAGCGCAGTCATGGTCTGCTGGCCTCACGCCACACCACACGTGCTGGTATTCTTTACTGCATATCGATAACGGATGTAACTTCAAATGTTAAGCATATACATATGGAGAGAGACTGAGTTTAAGGATATGTTCATACAAGGCAGTTTACAACTATGCAGAGGATGCAGGCTAGTTCCAAAAGCAGAAGCTTTACAGCAGCATCTGCACAGCACTGTGCCACGTCTAATTGCCTGAGAAACAGGGTTAATTGGGATGCAGCATGCATTGCTTCTGGGAGTTGTGCTAGTTTCTGTAACAAAGAATTGCACTGTGAATACAGACATAGGAGCTCATTCAGATCTAGCTTAATATTTCAGTAGGGCTTCGTGTCAGTGGGCTGGATGTTTTACAAACTTTCACTTACATCTCTGTTCTACAGCTATAGTTATATTGCCGGTGAAAAAATTAGACTTAATTGAAAGTGATTAGTAATCATGGAAAAGAGCAGTAACAAAGAATGAAATAGATTTTTTGTGTAATATAAAAAGAATAAAGCATTTTCTCTTGATAGTAATCTTACATAGAGATCTCCAGAAGCAGGAATTTTCAGAGTTCTTCAAAGCAAGTACAGAGACACCGACTTCCACATCCAAATCTTTCACAACTTCCAAAGAGCAATGAGATTTTAAGACTTTGCATTTTTCCCTCTTTTATGGGACAAAAAAAGTCAGGAGGTAAAAAGGTGTTTGCTTCTGTCAGTGAAATCCCAGTGTAAACACATATGTATTTAACCTGCATATATCTGATTTACGTATAACATTTAATAAGGTTATAACACTAAGTTTAAGCAAATGTTGGTAGTATGAAATAGAAGCTCAACTTCTATAATGTAAGTAAAATGTAACTTCTCTGGTGAATTATTTCATAGGATTCACCATAAAGCAGAATGGGAGTAGTTTCAATTAGGAGACTCTGTAGCTTTACTACTCCTCAAGACAAAAAAAAACCAGGTCTCTTCCATTAACTGTGTCCCTTCATTGGTCTAGATAATGCCGTACTAATGCTTTATGTACATCATTGTAACACCTAATGTTTTTAAAATGTAGTTTGCTTTTCTGTGCAATTTTATCTTCAGTGTTTTCAGTAACAATCAGTAGATGACAAATAGGTTTGCTTCATGCCAAAGTGTTCTCCCCTTACCCCCAAATATTACTTCTCAAATAATTTCTTTGAAGAAAAAATTTGGATTCATACGGGATATTCTTTAGACCTAGGTATATGCTTGCCTAGAATCCATTGAAAGATTGAAATAATGAATATTTAATACTTCTCAGATTGTGCCTTTAAAAGAGAAATAAAAATGATTTTAACTGTTTTTCACCCAAAATTAAATTTTAGGATGTTAATATTTCTTTAAAATCCTGATACTTTTTAGCTGATTGAATAAAATATTCTTTCAATGAATGAAAATTTGCAAAAGCTGACTTGTTCCAGTGTATTAGCTAATCAGTAAATTTAAATTATATGTATGATAAACCTTAACCTTTTGAAAAAATACATGATTCAGGAGTAAAGAATAGTGAATTATGGACTCCATATTTCTTACCTCTAAAATTATAATGCTATCTGATGTTCTTCTACACTGAACTTTTCATGACAATTAATTTGAACTTGATGATATACTTGAAAAGTAGATTCCTGTAATTGTTTAGCTGTAATTTATAATACTAATAATATTCTAAGTCTTTCTTTGTTTATACCATTATGTTTAGAGTGAAGACAGGACAGGGGTTGAGGCAGCATTTATAACTTTTCAGACAGCTTTCAGATGAATAGACAACAAAGTTGGGCGTTTGCAATGGAGACGTCAGTGTCTCATCATAACCTTCTCCAAGAAACCATCATGTTCTCTGCAGGGTATAAAACAAAGGATTGGGGAGGGCAGATATACATTATAGAAAAACTAAACAGTTACGACAAATCTCATATTTTTTTAGGTTTTGAACTGCTATCTGAAAAATAACGTCATGCTTTTTGGTGTTTGACTTCACTCCCACTCCACTATCAAATATTTGATTTTTCACCATCTTCCTTTTTCTGTTCTACACATTAATAGCAGAAAATGTTCATGTTAGTGTTGGAAGCAATTTTTCTCATTTTTAAATTAAAAAAGAAGGAAATTAAAAAGTAATTTTTTAAAGTGTTATTTAAACTATGTATTTGTTCAATTTTAATTTAGTTTCCTTCACATAAAAAAATACATAAAAAAACCAAACTAAGCCTACCAAGAAAACGATATAAAATTCCTCCAATTTCTCTTTTATCTTTGAACCACTTTGAACCACATTATCTTTGAACCACATCCAAGTGTATTGCAAGAACTATAGTAAAATCATAGTATTACCTTCAAAGCAGAAAGGTCTAGAGACTTACTTAGGAGTCAACATATCTGATATTTAAGTCAAATAAAAAATGCAAAGAATATCAAATGGACCAGAGTCATAAGCTGCTAGTGAAGTTACAAAAAAAGCACTGTTACACATTATTAATGACATGACATTGCTATTACGCATCAGTGATAAACACTATTTGTCTTACAGTGGTGAACTGTTCTGATCCTGGCTTTGTGGAAAATGCAATTCGGCATGGACAGCAGAATTATCCTGAAAGCTTCAAATACGGAACAAGTGTGGCATACCATTGCAAGAAGGGCTTTTATCTGTTGGGCTCATCTGCTTTGACCTGTAAAGCTAATGGCTTATGGGATAGATCACTACCAAAGTGTTTGGGTAAGTATTCATTCAGTTGGATTTACATGAAAGAGTGGTGCATGATTTTTAGTCATGATAGACCAAAAAAAGTGTAGTCCCGTAGTGAGGAACAAAACTGGACTTTAGGATCAATGTATTGCAAATTATACAGCTCAGTAAGAAAACAATAAGACAAGATGTCATGCAACTTGTCATTATTAAAAATGGGTTTAGGGGGAACTGTGGAGCTATTATTTCAAATGCCAGAAAGTTAAGATTCATTTCCCTTTCTGATGTATTGTTAAGATATCTGAAAACAGATAGGGAAATCTAAAATCATTATTTATATATTATCATTTAGATTGATAGTCTATCTCAGAATTATTTTTTTTCAGAGATATTGAAGTGTGTACGTGAGAATGAATCTATGAAATCTATAGGAAAATTTTGCTCAAGAGGGTCTTTTCATAACATCACTTCGTACTTCCTCCATAACTTTTTTCCTCGGGGGGCGGAAATCTTCTGGTGTTTCCTGTAATCAATTCAGTGAGCTTCAAATCTCTAGAAAACAACAGTTTGGGTGACTTTCATTTTCCATTGGGATGTTTTTCTTCTCTGATCACTATTAATGTTCTGACCTTAGATTTCTGAATTACAATGCAATTATAGGAAATAATAAATGTCAATAAGAGCTGTAGTCTGAAAACTGGGTTTATTCACATTTCAATAATAAAATAATTTAGCAGAATACAACTTTTAAAATACAAAATAGCTGCATGAAATGGTTCATGGGAAGAATATTTTACTGATGCAAGCACGTGCCTCCCTTTCTCGTTCTTAGAAAAAACATTATGAAAGTCTGTGGCCCAGTTTTGTGCATGATCCCTTCCTACTTCCAGGACTGGTGTTTCAGTGTGAAGGGACACTCCTTATGCAAGGGACAGAAGAGGACGGGGAATCTAAATCACGTAGAATAGCTACCCATCTTTCCACATCAAGTATTTTTGAAGTTTGATAGCATTTACATGGCTTTCTGGTTTTAGGCAGAGCTCGAGGAAAGTCGTAGGTGTGCACTCCCTCAGAATAGGAAGTCCTGACCTTGCTCTGGGGACTATTGATTGAGGCCGTGAGAACTTTCAAATTATCCTGGGAGGTCCCTACATTCCTCACTCACCTACTGTATTAGTTGCTACCGATTTGCTGCTGGTGGACTGAAACACTGTCTGAATCCTAAATATCACCAGGACAAATTTAACATTCTTTCCCCTAAGAAAAACTCAGTGAAATGAATAGGGCTCTTTCTGTGAGAAAGATCTGTTTTATCTATTCACAGATGAAGTCCCTCACAGTCTTTTCAAGTACTGTGAGAGAGATTTAATTTTCAAAGGTTATCAGTCATAATCCCTTTTTTTTTCAAGCGTAAGGATGTTTTTGGTGATAGGGCAAAGTGCTTGGAGAGGCAGGTGAGATAAATGTTTGCACTCAAAGTGGACAGAATGTTTACCATGAAAAATTCTAGTTCAAGAATAAAAAAATAGAAATACAGTGCTCTTTTATATGCAAGGCAATACCTATGACTGCCATTGCTTAAAAATGGATCCTTCTTTTCTTCATAAACTGGTAAAATTTCAAACCACTCACTACAAATCATTATACGGCCACATTAAGGTGACCTGCCTATGATTTTCTTCCAAAAACTCTGATCACCCACTGCAGCTCCTTCCAGAATTGTGGCAGGACTAACATTTGCATGGTACTGAAGCAAGCTCGTTAAGGTTACCGATCTGGCTGAAAACTAAACGCTGATTTTTTTCTTTGGGAGTATTGGTCAACCAGATCAGTGTTCTGATTTGGTTTACCATATGCTACGTGAATGCTTAAGCCAGCCCAAGGAAAGCAAGAGAAACACACAGCAGGGAGAGTGGTGGTCAGGACCATGCCTCTTGGCAGAATTCCATTGTGTAGTCAGTTTGACATTATCATGGGACCCAGCAAAACACAAATAATTTTGATGTCTGTCAGGCGTAATAGTCGTTAGAATAACAGTCTCTTTTTTTTCTAAAAAATTATTTGACCTGTAGATCATTCATTCAAGTAACTCATAAAGCTGCTCAAGTTCAGTTGCTCCTCTTAAGTGTTGCCTGTTTAAGTTGTGTGACTGTTTACTAAAGTTATATGAAATTTATTTTCTTTGTTTTTTCTTTCTCTATTGGATGACCTAAGTTTTACACAAAATACATTCAGAATTTAATTTCAAGTTCACCGTAAGATGACTTATGTTTCCTCATATAACAGATCTGAACTACTTGTTTGCAAGTTATTCTGTGCCAAAATTGTTCATCTGAATTTTTTTCTCAAACAAGATTAATTTAAGCATAAATACGATTCATAATTTACGAAAATGATTAGCAATCCATTTTCCTCTTGTTCACTTTAGTGCAGCACATTGCTATAATAGTGCTACAGGTGAAGCTTTTTTATTTCTTTATACTGTCTAAACTGTTTCTAGTTATTGTATAGATATGATAAGGCTACTTACCATTATCATATCTGTAATATATAAGCACATTGCAACGTTAACCTTATTTGCTTTCTTCTTTTCCAACCTTAATGGAAATAATGTGTATTATCTGTAGGGAATGACAGTGAACAGAAATGAAAGAGAATAGAGAGCTCAGTATATTTTTCAGGGAAAGGCTTAACTGAATGAGTTAGTGTTACATGTAGTTTTATGTTTAATCTTACAAATGACCCGTAAATCATTTATAGCAACCACAAAACTGAAGATATGAAGGAGTTTATGTTGTGTGGAACCAGCATCATACGTAAAAGTTATAGTAAGTTTTTTCTGTGCTATGAAAACAACTTCTAATATTGTGCTCTTTCCTCTGTTAGTAATTTCTTGTGGACATCCTGGGGTACCTGCCAATGCAGTTCTTTCAGGAGAAAAATTTACATACGGCTCCATAATTCGCTATTCTTGCACAGCGGGTCGAAGGCTCATAGGAAATTCTACTAGGGAGTGCCAAGAAGATAGTCACTGGAGTGGAACTCTCCCTCACTGTTCAGGTATTCTATCAACCGTCATCTGAATGTCACCTTGTGTCGCATGAATAAGGCTATTCTCAAGCAATTTTTAACTATGGTCAGATATTTGGGTTGGGGTTTTTCCCAAGTATATTTTAATTTCACCAATAGCCGCTCAGCTGAGTTGTAGCATTTATTGAAATATTCTCATATGTCATCTCATCCTCTTTGTCATCACTTCATAAGCTTACTCCTTAGCTAGGTGCTATGGTAGTATACTGCAGTATATAGAAGCTGCAAAACACTATTTAAAACCTGGTAGAGTTCTGCTTAAAAAGGATGCGCGTATTAAATTTGGTTTTTATGAACACTGTTTTGTGTAAACAAAGGTCGTCACATAGGAAATATTGATTAGAAAACACCACAGCAAAGGTATGAGATGGTAAACTTCATACATTATGTTCCTCTTTTCACTTACAGAAATGTTCTTTATTAATGCCGTAATGTACAAATACCATAAACCTCTGCAGTGTTCTTGGTGCTGTCAGGAAGTACAGAAACAGTTTATTCTCCCCTAGACTAACTGCAAATTTAGAAGCAGCAATAAAACATTACACAGTTTTGTTGCGTCAAGAGCTCAGATGAGGATTGTCTACTACGGACATCCACAGTGTATTAATAAATTTTGTAAGGTAAACAAGTCTACATAGTTCAGTATATAAGAAAACAAATACCTGACAGGTTTAAGAAGAAAATTTCTCAATGAGAAGATTGTTCTATAATTCCACATTATAGAATCTTCTTATAACTTCCCACAAGCTCTTGGACATGGCCACTTTTGAGCTGATGTGGTTCAATGTAGTTCAGTTCAGATATGACCTAATTTAATAGGTGTAAGGTATTTAAATTCTGTACTTTGAAAAAGCTCTAAATAAGAGTTTATTGAAAATGGTCCATTCATAAGATGATTCTGCAAGGATCCTGAGCAGAATTTGAAACACTGAGGAAAGGAAGTGAATTTAAATCACTAATGGTTCTTTTATGTGCTGCTCAAGGAGGAAAGACTTTACTTAAGAGTCTTCTCACACTGCTAGATCTCACTGCCGTCGTGGTCTCTATACCAAGACCTGAAAGAAATCTCTGCAGGACAATCAAATGTATAGTTTCCAGATGGAATTGGCCTTTTCTTGCTTATCTTAAGTCCACATCTATGTCACTTTCACTTTTTTATCCAGTAAAAAATGACAGATCTGAGATTGCAGCAAGACTTTAAAATTTTTAAGGTCAGAGCCCTCTACTGCTGTTACCCAACATTTCCCACCATAAGGGAAATTCTCATGCTGGTGGAAAGAAATTTTAATTTGATAATTGAGACTTCTTAGACATCAGTCGTGAATATGATAGTATTCTTACAGACTCATAGATTTTTATAACATTAAAGGCAACTGTAGTCACCTCCTATGATGGGGAGAGTATGTCTAGTGTAACTAAAACATTGTCAGTGATGCAGAATTTAATTTTCTACTTTTGAACATCATGTGACACCATCTTGAGAGCATTTTCCTTAGGAAAATGATAAATCTATCTCTGTTAACTCAATCAAAAAAACAGACAAAAACACCCAAACAGAGAAAAACCCCTTAAAAAGGTGTCTCATTCCTTGAAGGCATTTAAAATTATGAAAATAACCACACTTTCCATTTTAAGTATTCAGGAGATTACTCCATTAAAAAACCAATATGAGTAATTTGCATTCATAATGTCAGTGAAAGAATGATTGTGCCCAGGACAACTGAGACAGCTAATTGGTTTTATACTTAAAGAGATATGAAATACAATCCCAATATAACATTTGAAACCTGTAGTCTGTTTCTGCATGGGGTTTATTTCTTTGTTATATATTAATATATGTTTGAATTCATGATGGTATAAATATGATCTCAGTGTTTGTTGTCACCTGGTAGCTGCTACAGTGATGGACACTTGTATTTTATGAGCTAAGTGATATTTGAGATTTTTGTTTAAGACAACTCACTCATTTTTCTGTAATGGGTTTGTAGTCATCTACACTGATAAATAAAAAGGGGTCTAGACCTTCGTAATACTATAACAGCCTTTGTCTATACCCTTTGACTATAAACTTTCATAGCTCCAGTTTAAACCTTCTCCAATGGTTTTCACCCGTCCCAACCAGCACTCCATCAAACAATGCACAAATGCTTTACAAGTCAGTGTGCGCTGGACATCATTCTCAACAACCACTTTGGATGCAGCCACCCTCCTTCAGAGAGTGATTTTAATGGTATAGATGTGGACAGAATATACCAGCTGGCTGGCTTTGAGACACTCACACTGTTTACAAGCATGCACTTAGACAAGGAAATCTAGGTCCAAATGCTGTAGGGCAGGATGGCAAGGACAATCTATTCTAGGAGAAGCTAGTACTTAGCAAAGTGGACACAAACGAAGCCTACAAGTTAGGCTTGAATTCAGGAACTGTGTCTTTTATGAGGAAGCATGATTGTACCCAAAGTGTGTGTCTCAAACTTGCTATACTGAAACCCTTATGCCACACACACAATCATACTTTCTGACTTTAGAAAATTTTCATTTCTAAAAGAAAAGTTTGAGTTTTCTCAACACTTCGCTATTGTTATTCCTTTGTTCAAGATTTTGTCCTTTATCTGAGAGGTGTGCCTATGATGAAAAACCTATGTAAGAAGATACAGACTTCAACCTATGGAATTATTTATGCATATTTTAAAAAAATACACAAATCATAGTTTTAATAGAAATTCAGTCTAGACGTATAACCTAAAAATGGAGCACAAAGGATAGTGTTACTATGAACCACAATTTTGACGCAGAGGGATTTAGGAGAGATACAGTTCTATGTCATAATTTATTATAAATTGTTGATACTGAGACCATACTTCTTTGACCATCCTTGAGCATTTCCTGTAGCAGCCACATTATCTGATAAGGCGGTTGACTGGTTCATCAGACCTATGGGGACGTATTTGAGAGGTCTGTTCTGCAGCACATTCATTCCCTTCTAAAATTCTAACCAATACTTGCATTTGAATTTCAAGTATAAGGAAAATTATGAGGTGTCCTTTCCATTCTTGACAGGCACAGAGGACCAGGGACCATTTAGTGTTTTCTGTGGATATCTGTATTTCAAACGTATTGCTTCAGAATCTTGAACATGGTTCCCTTCACTCTTGCTGTTATCTAATTTTCGTTATTACAAGTTATTGCTGGCAGAGAAACTGAACAATAAAATAAAATGTGTGGAAACCTTTTTTTATGTGGAAAAGACGACAAATTTGTTAAAGTGACAAAAATATGACAGGGATGCTTTCAGTGTTCAGGATTATCTTTTATTTATATCAAATTCTATGTTTAGGTCTGTATATAGGTCTGAGATGAGAAGTAGGCTAAAAAGATATGTTATTTTCTTCTTTGGCTTTGGTTTCACGCCCTTGCACTGGAAGAAAAGTGATTAATTATAACAGAAACAGTGCAGTTAGTAGTACTATTCGCAAGAGAGTATCTTCACTACTCCTACATTTGCATGTAACGTCGCTGCCAGTAATTCTGCTTTGCTGTGTTTTACAGGAAATAATCCCGGCTATTGCGATGATCCAGGAGTACCGGCTCATGGGTCTAGACTAGGGGATGAGTTCAAAACAAAAAGCCTGCTACGTTTCTCATGTGAAATGGGTTATCAGCTGAGAGGATCTGCAGAGCGAACATGCCTGCTTAATGGTTCCTGGTCAGGTATACAGCCTGTGTGTGAAGGTAGGTATTGATACCATCAGCATTTATGACACCATTGAATGACATTTACTAATGACATTTTATTCTTTAATTACAAGAAATTCTATGACAGAAATATTTTTTTAATATATTTTATATTGCTCTGCAGAAATTTTATACAAAAAAAGTTTCAAAGCAGTTAGTGTTTTGCTTGAAAACCTAAATGCAAACTGTTAAATTTTGGAGTATATATTTATAAGAAGATTGGGATAAAATAATTCTAGTTAAACAAATATTAAGCCTGAAAATATAGAATAAATACCTAAGTTAAATGTAAAAGTAAACAAATGCTTCTGATTGAAAATATGAAAATGGAGTGATAAATCTGTCATCCATCTCCTAACAATATGATATCTTCATCTTCTCTTTCTACGTAATGTCTATGGATCAAGGATGGAACAGATGATAAAATAACGTTGTACTCTTAACTAAGTATAAATTAATGTTTATTTCTCCACTTAAGTTAGACTAATTTTTTATGAGATATACTATTTTTACGTTGGCTCTTCCAGAAGAAATGCAATGGAGAATATTTCTGAAAGTCACATTTTAGAATAAGAATATAATATAGATAATATATATAAGAATATAATGAAGTTTTACACTTGTTATGTACTGTCAGAATTGGAAAGCAGCAATGGAAGACTTCAGATTTAGTTTTAAAATGACTTCTTGTTTTCCAAGAATGTTTGAAAAGGTGCTGTATCTGATTCGTTGTATCTGTTGTCTGCTATACTAAATGATAAAATGGAAGATAGGACAAAATATTTTTAACAAATTTGTTATATTTTTTCCACCTAGGGATTTTATCACAGTATCCTCATCTAACAGCTGTTCTTTTGCAGTATTCTTCAGCACAGACTAATCTTCTGTCGGTGTAGATATCACCGTGACTGTATGAAAATGGTAGGGGGCACAGGATCTGTATCTTCAGCAGGAAATTGGAGTTTTGCCATGTCCTTTCTTCTTCCCCTGCATGAAGACATTAAGTATCATAGGACAGCAGCACAATTAGCGGAGTTTGAAATGCCACTGTTTTTTCTTTATCTTTTTGCTTCCACCTTCTGTTTTCAGAAAAAAAACAAACCCACAAACAAAGCAAAAAGCCCTTTTGTTCCACTTTTCCATTCTTCTTCAATTGTTTCCTGTTTAGTATAAACACAGATGAGATTAGGAGGAGAGTACCTTTTCACCCCTACAAGTTCAGGTTCCAACCTAAGGAATTTTTCTCTTCAGTGTTTGAAACCTTAATACATAAAAAGTGAATAAGACTTCAGTAAAATAAAGGCATTTAGGTATTATTCCAAATATCAGTAATACTCAGAGTAATTTTTAACTGAAAAAATTTATTTTGATGAATCCTGTAATCTATAACTATTAGATTATAACTATTATGCTGGGGGCCATCCAGCTGGGGGTCATTGTGGGCAACAAGTTGAACATAATCACCAACGTGCAAAGAAGGTTAATGGTATCCCAGGCTGCCTTAGGAGGGAAGTGATCTTTCCCCTCTACTCAGCACTGGTGAGGCAGCATCTGGAGCACTAGATCCAGTTCTGGGCTCATCAGTACTGGAGAGACATGGACTTACTGGATATTGTCCAGCAAAGGGCCATTAAGATGATGAAGGGGCTAAAGCATCTCTCCTCTGAGGAAAGGCTGAAAGAGCTGGGACTGTCCAGCCTAGGGAAGAGAAGGCTCAGAGGGAATCTTACCAACATATATAAATATCTGAAGGCAGAGTACACAGAAGATGGAGCTGGGCTCTTTTCAGTACTGAGTGACAGTACAAGAGGCAATGGGCACAAATTGAAAAGACAGGACATCTGTCTAAACATCAGGAAACACTTTTTTACAGTGAGGCTGACTGAGCACTGGCACAGGTTGCCCAGAGAGGTGGCGGGATCTCCATCCTTGGAGACAGTCAAAAGTTATCTGGATGTGGTCCTGGGCAACTGACTCTCAGTGGCCCTGCTTGACCAGGTTACCTCCAGAGGTCCCTTCCAATTTCAGTAGTTCTGTGATTCTTTGATTCTGTGATTCACATATCTAGGAAGATGTGATACATTGAATTATGCAGTTTAAGTAAAATAAATATTTTAAGTGCTGTAAGGATTATTTTATAGACAACTACGGTCAAATTAATTATCGTTTTGTCAAATATTAAGCTTCTGCAGACTTGTCTTCACATGAATTCCATAAATACATTTAGCCTTACTGAATACATCCAAGCTTTCCTTGTGCAGCTCAGGTAGAGGAGCCTGAAGTGAAGGAATGAAGTTAATCCTGGGAAAGAGGGGAGGAAAGGTGTTCTTTTAATGTTTGTCTTTTTGTCCCTGTCCAAATCTATTTTAATTGGTACTGAATTAAAGGAATTGTCCCCAGATTGAGTCTGTTTTGGCCACAATGGTAATTAGTAAGTGATTCCTCTGTCTTTATCTCAACCCATGAGCTTTGTCATCCTTTCTGCTGAGAAGGGGGCAGTGAGTGAGCAGCTGGGTGGGCATTTTGCTGTTAGCCGAGGCTAATCCACCACAATATTCCAAGCCATTAAGTTTAATCACACTAACGTTTAATCATATCATTGTATTCAACTGAATCATTTCACTTCTTAAGAGACCACACTCATTTGTGCTGTAGGAAGAGCAGAAAGAGTTGCTAGCTCTGGAAAGCTGTGCAAGAGACAGTTGAAGTATGTCCTCCCAGTCTTACAAACCACTTCATGCTCCATGGAAGACTGAAGGAAAGAGTTTGACTTAAGTGCACATTTCTCCATAACTATTGAATTAACCCTGTTAATCTCGTAACCTCATGATAATTTTATTTTATTCCTATGAAGAGAAGTAATCTCTCTCCAACAGTGGAATGTGTTTGCCAGTGTCCTGTCTGCCGGGACGGTCAAATAAAGACGCTTTAGAGGAAAGTTGTTAGAAAAATTCAAAACAAACAAAGAAGTCCTTCTCACGATCGGCTGGTCAGTTGGAAAAAAAACAACACTAAACCCTCCCAAAAACCCAACATGTGATCAGAGTAAACCACTGTCAAATCTCCGATGTATGAAGCTGAAACATAATCATTGCCTTAATGTATAGCTACAGATGCCAAAAAACATATGCAGGCCAATATGTAATGTCTGTTCTTTTCTTGATTCAAAAAAGAAATGGACAAAAATTGGCTATTTATGCCTTTTACAATTGAAAGAAGAGATACTGAAAAACAGAAAGAGAATAGAAAAATATGGTCAAAGGCAAAACAGAAGCATAGGTCTGTCAGAAAGTCCTGCATGAGCTTTCTTCTCTCCAGTGACCGTATTGGGTGGAGTGGAGCAAGCAGTGCAAGCTAACTGAAACAGCAATTGAAAAAACAAAACAAATGCAAGTAAAGTGATCATATTAACAAAGAGAAATAAGTTATTAACTCACGAATATACCTATTAAACATTTTCTTAGCAAAATGTGTTATAGCTTTTTTAAAAGATGGGCTATTGACCTTTTTTTTTTTTTTTCAGTTAGTCACCTATCATGGAAATACTGATTTTTCTTAACCTTTTCTTCACAGCTGTATCTTGTGGGAATCCTGGCACCCCAGCCAATGGTATGATAATATACACTGATGGAATATTATTCTCCAGCTCAGTCATTTATGCCTGCTGGGAAGGTTACAAAACTTCAGGGCTGACTACTAGACATTGTACTGCTAATGGGACATGGACTGGCACTGCCCCAGACTGCACAGGTAAGAAATAATCTTTCTTCCTCTAAAGCTTTAAAGTAGTAAGCCATAGAGCCTTGCTACTGAAAATGATTGTTTTGTTAGATAAATTAACACGTTTTTTCACAATTCATCTGTATTGTAATACTTGAATATTTTATGTATCTAAAGGTACATGCCCTTTTAATACATGCTAAATGTTACCAGAAGTATCTTTTTAAGGTGGATACACAGGGAACTTTTCTGTGTTTTTTAACCTCATGAATGTCAACATTGAAAATATAACATTATTCCGAAGAACAGGTGTTCCTCTAGAGTTTCCTTTACCTTTTTTTTTTTGTGTGTTTTTTTTTTTTTAATGTGGCTTACTTACAGAAGATGAAGTTCTTGTAGTTCTAAATCAGATTTTACCTAATTGAATACATTACTGTGCCAGTTTTTATTGTGAGCCAAGTGAGTTAGATCTGCCCTATAACCATTCTGCTGAGGACCAAGTATCAAGGAGCAGTGAGACTGGGCTACTCCATCAGGGAAAGCGAGTGAGGAGCAGAGGAATGCTACAGGGCCAGCAGGGCCAGTAGCCTCACTGACAAGGCCAGACCCACAGTACATCAGTACAATGACACACAAAAGAAAAAAGAGGAATTCCATAACTGCTGGAATTGCATTTCACCATCAAAATTAGGCATAATGTGACAAAGATCGCAGTATGAAGGAAGGAAAAGTCTTGTCAAAACTACCACTAACATAACAATCTACAGTAGCAGTAGAGCATACCAGCTTAAGCTAGTGTGTTTGAGGAACACAATACTTGGCCCACGCTATTGCAATGCCTCAAAAATACAACTTTTTAGCTAAAAATTAAAGATTACTTTTTTGATTTTTTGTGAAATATATTGATTGATTTTTTCCTTGTTTTGGATACTAAAAAAAAGTCAATATTTCATTACATGTTTATTGAAAAAAAATAAATCCCTTTTTTTTTTTCCCTTACTAGTGATCAGCTGTGGAGATCCAGGTGCATTAGCAAATGGCATTCAGTTTGGAAATGATTTTACTTTTAATAAGACAGTCAGCTATCAGTGCAATCCAGGATACTTGATGGAGCCTGCCAGTTCATCTACCATGCGTTGTGTAAAAGACAGCACTTGGAACCAGAGTAAACCAACTTGCAAAGGTGTGCATTTGAACTTAAGTAGTTTACAAATACTGTTTTGATACTGTATGTGAAATTCACTAATCAGTGTCTTTATTTATAAAAAAATGTCAAAACCTTCTCTGGGACAACTGACATGCAAATGCAACTAAAACATTTAGATAAGTATTTGTGTAAAATTTGTATTTATTTTGTACATATGCTATGGTGTAATATCTGTCCGAATAGTGACATGAATGACTACAGTAGAACCAAATCACTCTGCAAAGAAGATTATCAGAGTGCTCAGTTTAAAATGCTTGAAATGAAGTACCCTTTTTTCCTTTTTGGGCCCTTTTATCTTGGATTAGATGGCCAAAATTCTGTAAAGGGATCCTGCAAACCGAACTTTCCATAAAAGATTACCCTGTTGCAGTGGTTATGATGCAGTGTAGTCATCATAAATAGCCAAAAAGATGCTTCACGAATAGCTAATTACAAGTGCTAACGTAAAGGTCATAGTGGGGATGAGGCTGAAAGGCAAATAAGGTGGCCTTGGTGAAAATTGTTAGCACCACTACAGCAGCTCAGGGAGTAAATGTAACAGCCTAGGGCACCTTCTGCTTATAAAAGGCCTAGACTGCCAATTCATCTAGCACCACTTTAAAGTGATGTCTAAGTCTAGTCTACTGATTAAATTTTGGCAAATGTAGTCAACTGACTGCATTTTCTGTTGTAAAAGTCACCGACTGAGTGATTTTACAGTTGTGCTCTTTGTTGAACAAAATCATGTGTAAGTGTAAATTTGGTCATTCCAGATTTCATTGTTTTGGGCATTCTTTCAGAAGTTGGAAAACATCAGAATATTTTTCAAGCCACTAATTACCGATAAAGTCAATGTCCATTGTGTGCTGAAAGCCTTAGAAAATGAGCAGGTGAATGAACAAAGTCTTATTAAAAGCTTTAAATAGTGCTGAAAAATTAATTTAAAATAAAATGTCAATATTTAGAATCATAGAATCGTAGAAACATATTTATTTAAATAAATCATGTTTATATAAAACTTTTACCTAGCTCAGTAGCCTATTGCCAACACTGATCAGTAAAGAATATGTAGGGAAGAGATTCAGAACTAGGTAAGCTGTATACTCTTCTTGCTTCCAGCAACTCAAAGGTCAGGGACTTCCTAAACCTATAGGTGGTATTTTTGTATTTAAATTGGTTTTCTGTCTATTACAGGCTGCTCTATCAACACATAAATGCTTTGTTGGAACTGAACAACATGAAATTTTTTTTTAGTTTCAAAAGCATGAGTAAATATTATGTCGCATTCTGCTAAACCCTATAAACTCTTGAAATTCTTAACTTTTCTTTTTATGACACAGCTATTACTTGTGGCCCCCCTCCAACAGTACTCTATGGGAAAGTGGAAGGATCTGATTATCGCTGGGGTGCCAGTGTGAGTTACAGCTGTGCAGAAGGCTATCAGCTATCTAACACAGCTATTCTCTCCTGTGAGGGTCGAGGAATTTGGCGGGGAGACATCCCACAGTGTTTGCGTAAGTTTTCAGGGTACAGTTGTGTTGGGCTTCAATGAAGGTACAATTGGTTGTCTCAGGCTACAATCAGTTGTCTTGGGCTACTGTCAGTTTCTCACAGTTTAAAAAGGACTCAGCAAGATAGGTAGATATGGACTACCGCAGGATTCTCCCTCCTTCTTCCAAAAAACATACCTCATTATGAATTTGAGTGGTTGTGCCCATGTAAGGTCATGGTCTTCTTCCTTTCCCCAAAAGTCACCTCCATCTCTTATTACCTAATTGGACCCATCACCATTTGCCTTACTGAAAATCTTTTTGAATGTTCTGAATTTGACTTGTAGTGAGCGTGATTAAAATTTTACCTTACACTTTTCTTTTTTCTTCCCTATTTCAATTTCCATTATTGGGTGAAAACAAAGATCCTAACCCTCAAGCTCATAGTCTTGCTCTCCCTTTTTTTCTCCCTTTTTTTCTTTCCTGAAGGCAAGTACATACCTTCGAATCTTGTTTGTATTTGTTTTTCTCCTTCTTCTAAATCTGTCAACTCATCTCTTTCAGTACTTGAAATCTTGTCAGGACTATGACAAACATTTTTCCTTTTACTTAATTAGGTCAAAAATGTTCAGCCTACTCATCTGAGGGTGACTGATGTAAAAACTGGATACATTTTAAAGCATTACAATATAGCGTTGTCTACTTTGAGATTACTTTGTCATCCAAATCTAATCAGCATTTAAGTGTCTCAATTAAAAGGTCGATTTTTCCAGGTTAAGTTTTATGCTTATAATAACTATAACAGTGACAATTCATTTTAAATTGCTGTCAAGAATTTATCTGAGCTACAGTCCTACACAGATAAATGAACATAGCATTTGCACTCATATTCAGTATACCTGACTCGCACATAAAAAAATGTAGAATACTTCAGTCGAAGCATGTGCAGTTTTTAGTAACTTTTTTTTTCTTTCCTTTTTTATGTACTAGCTGTGTTTTGTGGTGATCCTGGTACTCCAGCAGAAGGACGCCTCAATGGAAAAAGTTTCACCTACAGATCTGAAGTTAGCTTTCAGTGCAGACCCCCTTTTATTCTGATAGGCTCTTCAAGAAGATTCTGCCAAGCTGATGGTACTTGGAGTGGAATTCAGCCAACATGCATTGGTAATAACTACTACTATTTAGGCTGTTTCTACTGAGAATATTCTTGATAAACTATTACACTACAGTAAATAGTGGCAAGCAGGTTGAGGGAGGTGATTCTGCCCCTCTACTCCGCTCTCGTGAGACCCCACCTGCAGTCCTGCATCCAGCTCTGGGGGACCCCAACGTAAGAAGGACATGGACCTGTGGGAGCAAGTCCAGAGGAGGGCCACGAGGATGATCAGAGGACTGGAGCACCTCTCCTACGAAGACAGGTTGAGAGAGTTGGGGCTGCTCAGCCTTGAGAAGAGAAGGCTCCAGGGAGACCTTGTTGCGGCCTTTCAGTATTTAACAAGGACCCACAGGAAAGATGAGGAGGTCTCTCTATCAGACAGTGTAGTGTAGGACAAGGGGTAATGTTTTGAAACTGAAAGAGGGTAGATTTAGATTAGATATTACGAAGAGACACTGGAACAGGTTGCCCAGAAAAGTGGGTGCTCCATCCCTGGAAGTGTTCAAGGCCTGCTCTAGTGGAAGGTGTCCCTGGCCATGGCAGGGAGGTTGGAGCTAGATGGTCTTTAAGGTCCCTTCCAGCTCTAACCATTCTATGATTCTATGAAATCTAGCAATTAGTTTTCCAAATATAGAAAACCTCTCTGTAATATAAAAAGAACTAGATAAATAGGGTTATATTTTGAGTGTAAAAATTTTAGGATAAACACAATCACATATGAAGTCATTTGTAAATTTACATGATTGCTCGTCTGCTGGAAATGCAGAATGTCAACAACTGTAAGTGCATAAATTTGTTCCATCTATTTTTAGAATCTTTTAGATACACAGAAGACTTTGGCAGATTAAGGACCAGATTCTGTCACTGGAGAGTTAAAGGCATTTGTCAGGATCAGTCCTAAATCAGAAAGCTTTTTGGGCTTTGTGAAAGTGGCTTGTACAGTTCAAAAGGATGAAGCGTGCTGGGTCTGATCTTTTGAAATTCTGATAAACTGCCAAGTATTACCAGTTTCTCATTGACTGATGTGCAACTGATAGGCTTTTTGCATGTTACACAATCAGACAAACTGAGAGAAATGATGGATACCTGTAACTCCCACTGACATCAGCATTTATTCCAACTCGAGGTGACTTGCCAGAGAAAATTATTTTGGTGTTATAATAGAAAAATCCTCCTTGATATTTCTGAACAAACACATTCAGTTATAGGCTCTAGCCCATTTATATATTTTGCTGTGACTGAGATATTGGTTATGTGGAAGAGCTGGGGTGGGCACTCTGGGAAAATGTGGCAAGCATGATTGTTGAAAGCAGCCTGTATTTGTCAATTAAGACATTAACACTCAATACAGTTTTTTGATATGAATTCAAAACTTCTTTTGTCCCTAGTTTTTATGAATTGAGCAATCCATTTTACATCTATGTTTTGTAACAGAGGAAGGAAGGTTTACAGAAGCTAAAATGCAGATTTGTTGCGAAGAATCAAATTTGAAAATGTCATAATGAGACTTCTATTTATATTTTATATACCATAATGTAGAAGTGAATGGAAAATACTTCATCAAAGTCATAAGCTTTTCTTTTGCATCATAATTTTTATGTTATCACAAAAGGAAAATATTAGACCATCTAAAATATTTACAGTTACCATTGTTAAGCATTTTGAAAATTAAGATCAGTGAACAATACCTAGAAATATGCCTAGAAGTACCATAAGATAGCAAATGATGGCAAGCTTTTCTATTTCTGGATATTGATAATTTCTTTAAAATTCTTGGAGAAGTCTTCCTTTTTTCCCCCACTGTTTCCTCAGATGAGACGTATCTGAAAAAGTCAATACAGCTTCATGTGTCTATTATTAGCAATAGCATTCCAGCTGAAGATAATTTGTAAAAAGTTCTTGATCTGTTTAAGCAACTCAAGGTCAGGAGTGTGTTTGGCTTTTATTCTCGCACATTAGGTCAACATCCACCTAACTTTTGAAGCTTTTGGTAAATATCAGTCCAGTTGAATTGTTATGTTCTACTGATGGTCAACATTGAAAATGGAAGTTGACCGAGAGTGGAATGACATACCACATTATCGTATGTGATAAGTTCAGTTTTCCCTCTACAGAAAACTAAAAATGGTTACAGATGAAATACAGTCCCAAGTTGCATTCCTTGTATTCAGTGTCAGCACAAAAGCAGACTTGGATGCCAAGAGGGAATCACGTAGTACAGAAAGATCCATTGTATCAAGTCCTGTGCTGTCTACCTGGTGGATGTGACTCAGCAACCCCAAAGCAAATACACCATCAGAATGTGAAGTGAACATTGCTGAATCAAAAATAGTTGCAGGCTGCTTTAAATTACACTTATGAAACTGATCATCAAATAATTAGTTATACTCTCTTGGCGTATCTTTTTTCGTGGGGGGACTGTCTTTTCATTCTCCAGAAATGACTGGGATGGTAGTCCATTTGAAACTTTTTTTTTTCTTGGAGACATAGAAAGAATTCTATCAAAAAAATTGAGTATTTTAGTTGCTATAAGAAAGCGGATTGGTTTGGGGTTTTGGTTTTTTTGGGTTCTGTTTGGGTTTTTTTAGAAATCTAACTTAATTATTAAGCTGTTGATTGGGAAAGAACAGAAGAAAAATATTTCCCTATATGTTCCATTTGCATTGTGAATACACCTTGTATTCAAAAAAGGTTTAAAAGGATAAGCTCAGCAAAAATTGATGCAATCCTGACTCTAAAGTCTACACTGCCAAAGATACCCTCAAAAAATACCCTTAAATAATGGCAATGTTCTGAAACAAAGAACGGTGACCTATCTTGGAAATTTAATTGGAAATACAAATGTAATATATAGAAATATACACATTCCATTACAAATTTAATTCTTGTCATAACTAGACATTGATGAAATGACTTAATCTTTGCAAACATTTTTAGATAATTCTTTGCATACCATAATAATATCTCTCATGTTTCACATTTTACATTAGATCCAGCTCACAATACATGTACAGACCCTGGTACTCCACATTTTGGAATACAAAACAGTTCCAGAGGTTATGAGGTAATCCTTTCTTTTATTTATTAGCTTTCTAAAGTGAAGATGCATTTAATAATTACAAATATATTTAATTATCTGCAGGCTTAAATGTCTGATGTAAACCTTAGGAAATTTCCACTCCTTTTTAATAAAAACTCATGCTTCATTCCAACCCTTTTTTTTTGAACATACAGTTTAAAGAAAGAACTTCTAACCTTGCAAATATATCATGTATTCAGTCCTTTAGTAGACTTCAGTAGGGAAGACTATTTATAAATTGATTACCTAATATAATATGACATGATATAATTACTTTGCTTTATGATCATAATTCTTTCATACATTGATGAATAGTCAGTAAATACCTAACAACCAAAAACCTGTCTGATCCAAAGGCCATGTAGTCCTTGACAAAAAAAGTCAGCAAGTGGCTTTACTAAATCAGCAATTCATGTTACATTTTATTCAGTCAGAGAAGATAAAATTATTCTATGTTTTGGATCCAGGTTCTCTGTGATGAATGTCCTTTCTATAATTTCCAAATTCCTCACAGGTTATTAGTTTACCGAGTGACAGTCAGAGAAGTGACCGAGGAAATAAAAGTAGATGCAACAATGACCAATCCACAGTCATTATACAGTTTGATTAACCTCTTGTGGATAGATTCTTCAGGTATAAATATTTGAGATTGGAATCTAAGATATGTTATTTGGATGTTCTGCTTATTTCTGAACCTAGAGCAGTGTGCCCCGTGGCATTACGGTCAAGTTAGTAGATCTATTTTTCAAAAAGTCCTTTCTGTAAGTTCCTCTGGTTATTGGTACCCTCCCTCTCCTGCAGTTGTGCTGTCTGTCACTGCTGTGGCTGGCAGCTCTTTTCTTCACCTTCTCCTGCTGCCTGGCTCGCAGATGCCAAGGCGCTTCTCCCCTAGCCACATCTTGTGGCCTCACGCCCGAGGTGATTCTTCTTCTAGTAATAGGTGTAGTTGGTTTTCTGTCTATTGTCTCATCTTGACACTGCTCCTGTCCCCGTCATCACTTCAAAACCAACTCTAATCTTTGCACCTAATTTGATCAGGGAGTTGTTTTTTTTCTCTCCCCCTTTTATTTTCCTCACAAGTTGTCTTTAAGAATAGAATTGTACTGGCCAATTCACTGTTCTAATGTCTGTTGAACATGAAGGTTTATTTTCTCTTCTTCACCTCTAGAGGCAACGGTGGGTCTTCATCTGTTCTGTATTTAGTCTTTCTCAAGTATGGGTGTGGTGGGTTGATGCTGGCTGGATGCCAGGTGCCCAACAAAGCCGCTCCATCACTCCCCTTCCTCAGCTGGACAGGGGAGAGAAAATATAACAAAAAACTCATGAGTTGACATAAGGACAGGGAGAGATTATTCACCAGTTACCATCATGGGCAAAACAGACCCGACTTGGGGGAAATAAATTTAATTTATTACCAATCAGATCAGAGGAGGATAATGAGAAAATAATAGCTAAATCTTAAAACGCTTTCCCTCCACCCCTCCCTTCTTCCCAGGCTTAACTTTACTCCTGATTTTCTCTACCTCCTGCCCCAAAGCGGTGCAGAAGGACGGGGAATGGGGGTTGTGGTCAGCTCATCACCTGTTGTCTCTGACACTCCTTCATCCTCAGGGGGAGGACTCCTCACACTCTTCCCCTGCTCCAGCATGGGATCCCTCTGATGGGAGACAATTCTCCATGAACTTCTCCAACGTGAGTCCTTCCCACAGGCTGCAGTTCTTCACGAACTGCTCTAGCGTGGGTCCCCCATGGGGTCACAAGTCCTGCCAGCAAATCTGCTCCAGCATAGGATCTTCTCTCCACAGGTCCTGCCAGGAGCCTGATCCAGCATGGGCTCTCCAAGGGGTCACAGCCTCCTTCGGGTATCCACCGGTTCTGGTGGGGGGTCCTCCATGGGCTGCAGGTGGCTCTCTGCTCCACTGTTAACCTCCATGGGCTGCAGGGGGACAGCCTGCCTCACCATGGTCTTCACCAGGGGCTGCAGGGAAATCTCTGCTCCGGTGCCTGGAGCATCTACTCCCCGTCCTTCTTCACTGACCTTGGTGTCTGCAAAGTTGTTTCTCTCACATTTTCTCACTCCTTGCTTCTGGCTGCTGCAGCTGCTGTTGCACAGCAACTTTTCCCCCTTCTTAAATATGTTATCACAGAGGCGCTACCATTGCCTCTCATTGCCTTGGCCTTGGCCAGCAGCGGGTCTGTCTTGGCTCTATCGGACACAGGGGAAACTTCTAGCAGCTTCTCACAGAAGCCACTCCTGTAGCTCCCCCACTACCAAAACCTTGCTGCACAAACTCAATACAATGTGCTTTCAGTCTCAGATGAGATGTTTTTCACTTTCAGATGTACAAGATGTAGACTTCTCTGCAAGTGCTAGTGAAGTAGATTTTTTTTGGCATGTGATTAGTAGGCTTCCTGTTTGTATGAGTTAGCCAATCTAGTATAACCCATCTTTAACAGTCTTTCCTCGTTACAGAAAGGTGAGATGACAGGCAGCAGACCTTTGAAGGGTTTTCCACTGTCTACCAGCATCCTGTCTTGCCCCATTCATTTTGTGCCTTCTGTGCTTCACTACGCTGACTATTACAGATGCCTCCAATATTTTCCATCCAAGCGTTATACAGAGTGCACTGCTATTATTTTTACTTTTGCCTGTAACGTGAGAAATACAGCTCTGTAACTACCTTGAACCTAGACGTTATTTTTTTGCTTGGTCTTTTGGATCACAAGAAGCAAGGTGACTTAGAGTCAAGACCAGCTACACTCGGTTCCGGTCTCTGCTACGGACGTGCTGTGTGTCCTTGGCAAGACAGAGAGATGTATAAGTTAAAAAGTAGTTATAAATAGATAAGTCTACAAAGCCATATCAGTAATTTGACCTTTAAAAGTACCAGTGAATTTCCCAAGCCACTTCAGGAAGAACGGGTGTTGCATTTGCTGAACATCTATTGTGATAATCTGTTTATATGTGACGGAGTCTATAGTTAACAGGTAGGCACTTCTGAAGATAACCACCCATTTTTAATGTCCGTTGAAGTCCTTCTATGAAATTTGCAGTGTAGAGCTACCTGCATTTATATACCTGCAAGCTAATTTTATTAATATACATTGATCAATGCCCATTTGCAACCTACTTGCATTTGTCCGTGTGACATTACTTTATTAATAAAGTTGTATAATTTCAAATAATATTATTTTTTTGGTGTTTTTTTCATTTCATCTGATCATATTTATTGCCAAGATGTTTTATCCAAAACAAAAGCAATGCATTACCAGTCAGCCCCGCATCCTTAAATATCTTGACCTGGATTTGTATTCTGGTTGCTTTTGTCAATGCCATCAAGTCCGTTTTACTAGAACTTTCCACACAATCTCTGTCTCATATGTTATGAAAATTCTTCATGACTTTCAATTTTGTATCCAGTTTTCATGCTTTTCTATTCTCAGCAGAAGTCTGAAGAGAGTTTTCTCAGTTACTTTACCTTTTCTTCTGAGAAAGGTCATATCACAGTTGACCATAGGAAGGCTTTCCATAACATCACTCTGTTAGTTGAAAATCAGAAGTAAAACTTAGGTAGTTTATAGTAACAAATGCAGTGTAAGGAACTGTGGCCTGGAGTTTTCTCTAGTGAATTTATTTGTAGATTTGTAGTAGAAACAGATTTGTAGAGTGTAGGGACAGTTCTTCATGGTTTTTTCTTTTTCCTCTAATCAACTTTTTTAGTCAAGTCACACAATGAGAGACTTTATGGTCAAGCTCTATCGAAATATATTCAGTGATGTACAGGAAAGAGAGACAGTCATTTAGTTCGCTTCTGTCACACTGACAAACTAATAGCTGAAATTTATGAGTGTCGTTCTTTTCCCTGTACACAGCCTTGTCAATATTTTCCACTTATTGCTTTCAAATAAGGTTACAAAAGATCAATTGCTCAAACTCTTCATCTCATTAAAAAAAAGTTTAACTCTAGAAACTGTAAAAATAGGACATTTTTATTTTTGAAAAAATGTCTCGAGTAGCTTATTACTGTCTTGATATATGACTACATGTGATGGATACCTTTTTTTATCTAACATTCTGTTTTGATCCTTAGGTTGGGAGCACAGTCTTTTTCAGATGCAGAAAAGGTTACCATATTCAGGGATCTACCACCCGTTCTTGTCTTGCTAACTTAACTTGGAGTGGCATACAGTCTGAATGCATTCGTAAGTCTGGTTCCTTATCTAATGAGTTAGAATGTTGTGCAATTTTAAAAGAGTTACAAAGTAATGCAGGTGGTAATTCATAGTAAATTATATTCTACAAAAAGATAAACTTTATTCAAAACAGTATTTTTAAATGTTTTTTTATTTCCTTTTCTAAGACCAAAGATGTATTTGGGATATTATTTTGATGTAAGGTTTTTCAGATTTTTTTTTCATGAAGTTCACGAAAATTCTGTCAGTTTTACTCAAAAAAGTCTATCCTCATTAATCCACTACATTAGCTGCTTTAAATTAATCTAGCTTTTTGTGTGTGTGTTGGATTAATAGAGAACAAAAAGTGTCCTAAGTATTCACGGGGCTGTTTTGTTGGCTATTATTTTATGAACTAGAACTCAGCAAAATTCATCGTTTCTGGGCTATGCATGGGTATGTAAATGATTAGTGTATTTATAGCTCGGTATGGGGTGGAGGACATCAAATAACTATTGTATTAAAATACACTGATCTAAGGTAAAAGTAATTCACTAGAATGACCTTAGATCCTTATCCTATTTCAAATTATCTTTGGGTTGTTATAAATGAACATCATGGAGCACAGGGAAAGAAGCATACTGAGCAACCACATCTGTTATAATCAATGTACTATGACAAAGCCTTCCTATGGAACCTTTATTTCAATTGAAATTTATAATGAATTTATTTAGCACAATAACCGCCCTGTAATTTTCAAGGCTCTTTAAAACACTGAGTGGAAGTGATGCTTGAAGCTCTGACAGTACAATAATTCACAGGACCAATCATTGCACCATGTACAATGGCCTGTGCCTCCCTTCATTTTAACTCTTTTTGCTATCATGATTTAATTTTGGTGTATTGTTTAAAAATATGTGATGGTATCATTTCCATCTTCCCACAATAATATAATTATATGCTCCGAGTGTTACTTTTACATTTAATAGCTACTTGACATTTCTAAAAGGTGTACAAAGTTTACATAATGAAAGGGAGTAAGTTGGCATGCATTTATTTCAAATTATGTACACTAATCCTATGGAAACTGTTTATCAACACTTTTTCTAACTTTAAACAACCCTTTGCAGCTCATGCTTGCAGGCAGCCAGAGACACCGGCACACGTAGATGTGAAAGCAATAGATCTTCCTACTTTAGGGTATACTTTGGTGTATACCTGTCAGCCAGGATTTTTTCTTGCTGGTGGATCAGAGCATCGGACATGTAAACCAGATATGAAATGGACAGGAAAATCACCTATTTGTAAAAGTAAGTCATTAGTCAAGTGATATGTTGGGCCCTACTTTGTTGGATTTCTTTTTCACTGACATTTTATATAGTAGAATTAATTTTTCCACTTACTATTTAAAAACACGTATGACACAACAGCTTTTACATTATGAATGAAACAGTAAAATAATCAAAGTGAGCATAGCATCTAGAACTCATGGAGGAAAACATGTGGATGTGTGTGTGTAAATGCACTGGCACACATATGTAAGTTTACCCGTAACAAAAGCAAACAAGACCTAAACAATATAAAGTATTACTTTTAACTGTATTTATGTCAGTTTTAAAGTGTATTTCAATTTATACAGTGTTTAATGTATGATTTTCTATTAGGAACAAAAAAAGTTATTTCATAGTTTGCCATTTAGATTCATTCAAGTATGCTTTTTGTCTACAAAAATCTTCTAAAATAAAAATGAATGATAAAAAAAGAAATACATCTTTGCACCAGATTCCACTTTTATTTACATCCATGTAAAATTCATATAGTTTTGCTAGAGTAGCTCTAAGTATATCTTTATGAGGCCTAAATTTGTACTTCATATGCGAATAAACATGGCTATAAATTCCCAATTCAAAAAAATAAAACAAAGCTATATTTATAATGTGAGTAAAGGAAAAATAATCAGATCCCATGGGAAAGATGTTTCCAACATCATTTTTAATTCTAATATGTTAAAGAATGCTAAATAAATTTGATGTTTGAACAATATTTGATTTTTCATTAACGTATAGGTAGACTACTTTGTTTCAACATTGTCAAGACACATGATCGACACATAAAAATTTGTCTTCTAATTCTAGTTCCCTAAAGGGTGATTTTTCATGGGTACTATATAAGTAGTAATTTAAGATAATCAATCTTGTATGTTTTTTGTTAATTTTCTTTTTTTTTTAAATTAAAGATAAAGCACAGAAAAGGTTTCGATAACAAAGGATTCTTTTTTTAATTGGCCTACAGTCGTTAGGTATAATTCTGCAGGCTTTCTGTGCTTTCTTAGCACTTGATCAATCTAATCAGTGAATTTCTGCTCCTAAAGAAAAAAAAAACAAACATGCAAGATCAAATCTTCCTACAGGATATTAGCCTTTTTAAAGTGGCTAATGATATGAGGCCAGAACTTGATCTGGGGTCAATGGACATAACTCTGCTGAGTGTACCAGAAACATAGCAAATGACACCAGTTGTGATCCTTTCCCATGATATCTGATCCTGTCATTTTAATCCAGCTATCTCGCTTTTGCTGGTTTGTGTCATAAATGTGTCAATCCCTATTAACACAATTTTTGCTATATTTAATATCCTATTATTCATAATTAGATATAGTATCTGTCCCCTCTATAAGGCTCTCTTTTATAGCACTGGGACTGATATAAAAATTTTAGGCCTAAATATATGAAATACGTGGCTAGCCAGACAACTTTCCACAGTAAAAATGTTGTTTACCTAAATTATTTTCTGATAGTTTTGTGTAAGTGTATAGGTTTTAACATGTAAAGTATTCAAGACCAGTTATTTCTGTTTTAAATATGGCTCTATTAGATAAGTGATGATTGCATCCATCAGGCATTGTTTTAACATTCTATTAAAAAAAAAAAAACAACCAACAAATATGTTCATGAAAATGATAATTTGTCTTTTTACTTGTAGGTAAAGGAGTGAGAGAAGTTAATGAAACAATAACTAAAACTCCAGGTTTGTATACAAGAAGAGTTTTAGATCTAAATAAATCAAATTTATTTACACCCTAGATTGTTATGGATAATAAAACTATTTCCAATATTTAACTTAAGTATTTATTACTCATTTCCAAGGAATATAAATGTTGAGGTCTTTCTTAATAGCTATAACTAGTGCCATGTAAAACCTATTCTATGAAATTCTTTCCCAAACAACATTTTTTCAGTTTCTACTGTACCATTTTTGTGAAGTGCACAAAAAGCCCTGTCAAACCAAAACGATAAAGCATATATACACAAAACCCAGATTTGAAGTAGTTTTATATCAGAGAGATTGCTATAATGGAGAGCCTTATAATGAGCGTAGACTATAATTGCAGGGATTTGGTTCACTCAGAGTTCTGCCCTTTACATTGCAAGTGTTGTAAGAAACCAAAAAAATCAAAACAACAAACCCAGAACCAGTTTTGGACATTTTGATGGCCTTCAGTTCATGGAAACTCTCAAGGTACTCTAAGATAGAGTTTCCCAAGCTGTGTTGACCACCAGCAGTAGGCAAACATTACTGCTCCTTTTCTGTGCCTCCTCATGAACATGGGTGCAGTTAACCTTTTCCTTCTGTCAGTGACAAAATAGACAAATGCATCTGAGGAATCCTTGATGTAGGTCTTTCAGTTTCAATCATTTTCAGAAAATAAAAGACCTTTTTTTTTTCTTTACTAACTTATTTAGCAATGAACAGAGTTCTCACCAAATAAATGAGCTTGCAACTCTGTATTCTGAATTGTAGCAAGCTGCAGGGAAAATAAGATTAATGGTTCACACTCATGGCAGTTCACAGAAGGACTCTGTAGAGTAGATGGGATAAAAAGGTATTTCTGCTAATAATTAACCTTCCTGGTGAGTTTATTACTGAGAGTGTCAGGTGAAACCATAAATGAGTTCTTCTCAAAAGCATTACTTCTACAGACTCACAATAACACAGGATATAATGTGTTCATTTTAATTAATATACAGTCTTCATTTATTGGAGGATTCACATCACCGAACACCTAAGGTATACATTAATCTGCTACCACACAGGTTTTGAAGTTTCAATGCCAAATTAAAATACAGACCAAGTCTCCAAATACATTCAGTATGCAGAGCATCAGTATCAATTCACACCACGTCATGTCCCTTATAACTAGTTCTGATAAGTAAGTACTATTTGGAAGGCATTTTTTTAAAAAAAAGAAATGTTATGATTCAAAATGCCAATGTGTTAAGAAGAGAACAAAAACTGTGTAACAAATGACAGTAATTAACAAGGAAAACTTCTAAGCTGTTTTTGAAAATCAAGTCTTAACTATTATTATGTCTGTTTAAATTGTGAATTCTCTTTAGTATAGATCACTGTATACTTTGGCACATTTACTTTACCTTGTTATCTTGGCTTTTGGTGGAATTCCATTTGCTGCTATCTGTATTTTAAATGGGGTGAAGCTAATATTGCTAAACTAGAGTTTTTGTAACAGAATAGATTCATGTTCTGATATCCCACCTTTGAATATCTGAATATAAATTATGTTTATTATTGTTTATTAAATTGCTTTTGTTCCCCCAGAGTTAATGTTTTCATAAGCAATAGTAACTATCAGTTTTACAGTGCTGTAAATTGTAACTGAATGGCAACTGAAGAATTCTCGCAATACCCATGTGAAGTTTAAGAAATACTCGGGTTCCCATGGTTCTCACTGCTTTGTGCAGTCTTGGCAAAAATAGTTTGGAAGCTGTTTTAATGAGTAGCCATGGACTTCCCCATCTGTCACATTCTGAGGAGAATCCGCAGTTGGTGCAGTATTAGTGTAATAATACCCAGTTCATTTTTCTCATTCTGCATTTTTTCCACAGTGGGTGGGAAAGGCAGGGACATTGCAAAAGCTCGGCAGAATTGGTCAGAGCCACTCCGATTCCTCAGCAGCATCCATGGGACTGCAGCACTTGCATTTTAACCTTTTACAAAAACAAGACTGAGGAAGCAAAAATGTATTTTGCTATTTTCTTTCCCTACTGATTCTGTCCATCTGCAGCAAGTGCAAACTCTCTAAATACTGAGTCAACAGTACTATTTAGCAAAGATTAACAGCTATTATTGACAGTTAGAGTGGTTAGAGAAACTAGATACTGAAGATGTTGAATGTGACAAAAGTAGTATGACGTCTGCTCCTTTGTAAAAGTCTTACATAGTACTTGCCAGGTTCATACCAGTAATAGTAGATGGTCACCTTCATGAGAATAACTTCAGACACAAAATTTTAATTAAAAGCAAAGGCAAATAAAAATAATTTTAACATTTTTAAAATGCTAGGTTTCAAATGCACTGTATGTCACTATTGTAGCAAAGCAATGAGCACCTAGGAAAAAGAGTCTGAAAGACCCTTTAAAGAATTCATATATTTGCCGAAAATATATGAATTCTAAGTACTGTGAGATACCAATTGAAATTTACTTGTGGCTTTTGCACAGTTTGAAGGCAAAAGGCACTGAAGAAGTTATTATCCTTCCTCTTTATGAAATGCATAGCAGGAAGTGTAATAATATGACAGTCAACAGCTAATCAGTCATCAGACTTTCAGATGTACTGCCTGTCAGTATTTTTTATTGGAAATACATGGTATTATTGACATGGGTTTCTTTTTCACGGAATCACGGAATCTTTGCAATCAGCGATTAGGTGGAGGAGGAGGTATCCATGGAATTTATTCAAAATGGATACACAGGATACCTACACTGATAAATTTCCTTAAATATTGACAGCTGTCTTTACAAGTGCTCAGAATTCGATAAAATGCAAAAAAAAAAATCCAATAATTTATATTAAGGGTTCACTTAGAAGAGCGTGAAACACTCTTCTAATGTCAGTCTTCAGCTATTTAGCAAGTACCATTTGTAGTGATCATGGATAGTAAGGGTGAATTTTAATTGTTGCTAGGGCTGCCATTTTGTCAAGATATCATGTGTTTGGTTAAACGGTTCTTTTTTACAAAGTTTTATTGTGGTTTTTAAGCTTTACTTCTCAAATTGTAATGCTAGAAAAATCTTAGAACTAAGTAGAAAAACCTCTATTTTCACTTGCCAGAAGCTGCCAGGAAACACTGGGTGCTGCCTGGCCAGGAGGGGGGAGGGGGGTTGGTCTTTTTTGGCCAACTTAACTATTTGTTTAACTTAACCATCATGTTTGAAGGAAGTCCTCCCTGGAGTTTATAACAGCAAACTATGTGGGAGAAATATTGCAATGTGTAGGGGAGAAATGAATGTTCAAGACATGTAGGACCCTGTAAATGTATCTGACATAAAATGAACATATTTTCTCCTAAGAATTTTTTTCTCATCTGTGTTTCTTTTTTAATTAATGTTGATATTGCAAATACTATTGAATAAGAGAGACTTTTTCTACTCTGTTGGTGATTTAGCTAGATATTTAAAATACAACATTTAATGACCTGTAAATCATTTATTTTTTCTGTACAGAGGAAAAATACCAATAACATCAAATAAATGACCCAAATACATATACTTCTTCCTATAATTCATGCTTCGTTTTATAGGGTTTTTACTTCAGATTATTCAAACTGCAGTTTCTGAGAAACAGACCCTTATTTTAAACCAAAAAAGTTGCCTGCTCTGGCAACTTCACTGTTCAGAGGTGCAGTAATATTGTATGGAGAAAAGATGTGGAGTCTAAAAATGACTAAAAAAAAAGCCTTGTGTATATGGAAATCAGTGATTTCAGTTGATATTCGGTTGAAAATCACACACAGTGCTGCTTTAATAGATTCATGAAAGAAAAGGGATGGCCTAAGACAGTGTCTCCTTCCAGGAATCCCTGACTTCAGAATATTATTCTTTATTTCTTCATACCTTAAGGCTACAAGGCTTTAGGGGAAGAGTCCATTATTTCTGATAGTCCTGAGGACATTTACTGAAGCACATAAGCTATGAAGTGTGAGGTTATTTAAGAATATATATTGTAACAGACAGGTGTAGTATATTATGGGCAATTGTGTGTAAAGGTCATTAGATATATTGTCTTTACTTTTGTAAAATTTTTACTATAATACCTCTTTAGAATAGTGGATTGATGCTGTAACAGAAAAAATGAACAGCGTAAGTATGGCTAGGAAGATTGATACTTTGTTGTAGTTTACTCGTTTCCTTGTTTCTTTTCTGCCCACTTCTATTTAGTTCCCTCAGACGTGTTTTTCATAAATTCACTCTGGAAAGGGTTTTATGAATATTTAGGAAAAAGACAGCCTGCTACTCTGACTGTTGATTGGTTCAATACTACAAGCAGCAAAGTGAATGCCACATTCATTGAGGCATCCAACATCCAACTCAAACTATCAGGTAGGTTCAGAATTTGGTGTTTAAAAAGCTGTTCTTTTAATTTTTTCATTTGTTTAGTTTTGTTATATTTTCTACCAAACACAAAAAGCAACAAAAAGTTTGGTTTTCCTTAAAAATCTTTTTCTGCTTATTTTGCAAAGGGAAAGGTCCTAATGGAATGGTCTGCACAGATTTCAGTCAATTTATATGCGGTCACCCATCTATCTTTCCCCTTACATTTCAAATAAATACTGAGGTAGGGTTTTTTAATCTTGGACTGTTGGACAGTAGTGATGCGTTGAACTCCCAGGTAATATTGAAGTGGCAGACAAAGTGCATGTAGGCATTACAAGAACTGTACCATTGAAAAGCTCCATTATTCAATAGTGATTAATATTTGCTTTAAAACAATATGGTTTTGATAATGGTATAACATAAAATAGGCACAGATAATTGAATAACTTAGTAAACGATGCGTATTTTTTAATCAACATCGTGTATTCCTTTCTGCAGATCTGACTGTGAAGTTATGATTTAGCCTCTGATCACAGTTATATTTGAAAAGAGCATTACCAGCTTTTAAGGTCAAGAGTTCAGAGAGAATTTCAGTACAGTAAATTTTCTTTCACTGCACTATTGATATTTACTATAACAATATACTGTTGTGATGTGAGTAAACCCAATTTTTCCCAGTTCAAGGAAATTTCAGGCAAGGAATTCTATCCGTATTTAGAATTATTGAAATACTTTATGAAAAGACAAATATTCTTTCCTATTTACTTATAAAATGAAACAGTACAAAACCATTTTTGCATCCTGTTATCAAATACAATGTGGGCAAAAGATCAGTAAAATGAGATCCTGTTATTACAGCACTTTAAATTTTGTTTTCCACAAAATATTTTAGTCCTAAAGTGATACACTTAGCTTTGAAAGGATATTTGAACAAACTAGTTGAAAAATTGTTTTAAAGGCATGTGTTTACCTCCTTTTTATTAATAGGTGTTTATAAGAAAGAAGAAGCCCATTTGCTCTTGAAAGTTTTTCAGATTAAAGGACCTAGTGACATTTTTGTAAGCAAGTTTGAAAACGACAACTGGGCGCTGGATGGTTATGTAAGTAATCAGACCCCTATGGATAAAGTTTGCTGAGTTTAAACTTTGAAGTCGTTTGTGACTTCCTACATAACTCTATCCAACTTTTTATATTACAAATATGGAATACAGCACTCTAGATGTCAGTGTAGAGATTGCATTATTTTTCTTTTCAAAAATATGTATACAAATGTCTATCTACCACACTCTCATTAGAATTTTTAGTTTACGAAGGGGAAGGTGGAGTGAATCAGCATATTTTGCCATGTTTTCGCCTTGTTTTCCGAGATAAGAGTGGGAAATTGACCCTTAGAAATACTTTGTTGTTTGGTAAATAGTTCGTTGCAATAAAATTACATTTAATCTTGAAGAAAAAGAGAGTTATTGTCTCTTTGTAGTTCTCCTTTGTGCATCATGATGCTTTCTATGAAAAATAATTTAAAATATGAGAATTCAGTGAACTTCTATATCCATATACTAATTCAATTATGTATATGCAAGTTGAAGAATTTTAAAACCCAGGAATATCCATCGGATAGTTAAAGTCATTCCAGGTGTTATTTTGAAACTTTGTTTAATACTGTTGCAAACTTAAAATGATAAATATTGTATAAGCATAAAGAATTCACTATTTTAAAGAATAAAAGGGAAAATTTGGGCTCCATATATCTACGCTAAGTCAGAAAAACAAATGGCTAAACATTATTACTTATTTATTTCAGAAATCTTTTTTTATGTTTCAACATCTTCTAGGTATCATCAGGGCTTGAAAGAGGTGTTTTTACCTATCAAGGTGATATACATGGAAAAGACTTTGGAAAATTTATGCTCCAAAGACAAGGTAAATGCATTCATAGAGATTTAATATGTTTAATCTTTTTGGGTCTTGCAAGAGTGAATTCAACAAATGACTTGGCTATCTAGCTGAAGTAGGCATGGTTTTTTTATGCCATGAATAATATAAAAAAATATAATGTAATACGCATATTTGAAATATACAGTTCAAATCACAATTTAACTCTGCTTAACATGTTACTATCTCATGTTTTCTTTTATAGCTACCTAATAAGATGATTACAGGATGCTCTTAAAGAGAATGCCTTTGCAACTGCTTGCTTTTCTGTGAATGTCGTTTTGAAAGTAACAGGGGTATCATGCAATGCAAAGATATTTTCTACTCAAATTTATAAATAGCAGTCAGAATCATATAGGAAATTAAAAGGGCAGAATCAACACTGATTTTAATAGTGTCCTTTGGAAGGTGCTTGCTGCTGATGGATGTTTCATGTATATGTATTTAGATACAATTTTGTTTTGTTGCCAAAAATATGAAATGAGTGATTGAGGTATATATTACAGCTGTGGACCCAAGTGCCCCAGCAGCTGGTGAAAAACTAGTTATTTTATTCATAAAATAATTTTGTCATAAAAACTAATAAAACATTTACTCATGAAATATTTATCCATAAAATAGTTTTGGCAAATACCAAGTGTAGACATCTTTATTTCCTGATCCTGGAACTACTGCAGAGTGGTCGAAGCACAGTATATAGGCAGCAAAGCATGGGCGAGGAGGAGGAGGCAGCCTAGCCAATATATCTACACCAGATTGTATCTACATTTTGTAAATTGCCTTGATTGTGTTAACCTCATCGGTGCTTTACCCAGTGCCCTTTAAAGTTCTGCCGAGTCTCCCTTGTATTTCTTTGCTCTATTAGCTGCTGTAATAGCAGTTATCCTATGGATTTTCGTGTCTTGGCCAGTTCTCAGATCGCTATGTATGTTTAGTCACAAGAGGCAGAAACCTTACTCTTCAGAGTCTCAGCCTAAGAACTGCCAATTACTGAAGCCAAATACAATTTCATTCTTCAGAGAAAACTCGTGTGGGACAGATTGTTTGCCTGTACTTTTGTGTAGCCGTTATGACTGTAATATCTAAGCTGCTCTTTCTTTCTGATTTTAACAAGCACACTGTAAACGCGGAGCATCAAGATTTGTTCAAACATCTGTCTTTTTTAGCAGCCTTTGATATCTCAAAGCAGTGAGAGTATGGTTCCTTGGTTTTGTTTGGAGGGGGTGGGGTTTCTGTGTTGTTGTTTTTTTTTTTTCCTTAAAACAAGCCAAAAAAGATATCCATGGTTTGCCAGGTACCCAATAAGAGTTTGGATTCGTGTGTTTTAACAGTGAAATGAGTAACTCATGGGGGTAAATGAAGAAAAAGCAGAATGACAATTCAACAGTGACAGCATTCTCCAGTGGGTGTATACTACAGTAGTGGAAAGCATGGTCCGTATCACTGTTCAGAGTTGCAATATGAGAGCTCAGTTTGTATATTCCCAAGGCTAGTAAGGAGCCAAAGTGTCTAAGTTACAGTTGCGTTCTTAGGCTGAGGGCCTCTCATCTTCAGCAAAGAGCTTGCTACAAATGCAGATACTCTCTCTATTGGATTTCTTTATGTGATTGCTAAATAGGCACTGATTTTGTATAGGTTGCTTGTTCTCTATTGAATAACCTACAGCCAAAAGGAAACAGCAAATTTCCAGGCAACACAGGTCATAATTGTCCATACCCTCTCATATTCAAGGGTAACTTGCTTTGTTTTTAAAAGCTATTCTGTTCCTGAATATTCTGCTGAGGTAATGATCTCGTGTGTCCTCCAGCTGAAGACTTAACATATTTCTCTTTCTGCAGGAAGTTAAATTATTTGCTGCCTTTACACTAAGCCAGAAGTATGCATAAACTATGTATGCACTGGTGCATACATAATGTAATATGAAATTTTTCACCTGCAAGCATACTTCAAAAACAGCATTTACTGAGAAATGCTTGGTTAACTGTGAAAGACCAACCTATTTGATGAAGAATTCCCTATCACACAGTACTAGAGAAAGACCAGGTTCAGTGGATACGCCTAGTCTTGGGACTTAATGACTAGAAAACAGAAAGAACTTTTGTTTCTAAGTACTGTTTATCCCCTTTCATAAGTTTTCTTGTATTCTTATAGAATAACCCATAGGGCAAAAAGATCTCTGTTGTCAGTTTGACAAAAGACTTAGAACTGTATCTGAGCCTGTTTAAGGGGTCCAAGTTGTGACAACAAATTATTTAACCTGTTTCACCAAGTAATCAGTCATTGCTGGGGGCTTTTGCTTGTTTTGTTATGTTTTAATAACTGGAAGTTAAAAATTTGCAGCTTTTAGCTGCAAGTCTGTGGCTACGTTCAGTTTCTGTAATTTCTGAGTGCCTGTGCCTCACCACTACAGTTCTAGAACATGTTTATTCTAAAGTCTTGGCCTTGTTCATTCCAATCTGGACTGTACTTTAAAATTGTATGAAAAGGTGGCTTTGTAAGAAGAGAAACTTGCTTCACCAAGTGATTCTTTTCCTATATTTATTTCCTCTGCGTAAATACAATGACCCACTTCTCCCTCCTTTTTTTTTCTTCAAAGTACTTTTTCAGTTTATCCAGATTGAGATAACAAATATTTTCAAGAAATATGAAAGATGAATAATTAATTTGCATCTGTGATATATTTGATCAATGCCTGTGAAATACATGTTCATTTCTTGAAATTGATCAACTCTTAAAAGCGTTGAACATCATGAGATGTGAAATGAAAATTTCACTCTATAAAGGTGTCATCCTTCCTCTCCAGATCTTTTAGCACAGCTTTCCTCATTCCCAAAGAAACTCTACATCTAAACAGGATACTCACAGCTTCAGAGTACAAAATGATTGTGCATTAGCTAATGCACAAATAGATAGCTAGAACTAATGAGTTATGAGACTATATGTTAATATACTCCTCATAAGCAATGAGGTACCCAAAGAGTCCTTGCTATCCAGCAGTTATCAGTCAGGTCCAGTCTCTGTTGCTCCTTGGAAGCTGCTGACTTGCTTTCTGTGTTGGTATTTATTCTCTGAAATCCTTGAGCAGCTAACCGTCCTTGTCTCAGAAATTACTCTTCTACCTGTAATTCTACTTTTCTTATCTTGCATGGCTTTCACTGTCACATTTTCTCCCACTTCAACAGCAGTTCTCTTAGTAAAACTGAGCCGTGCTCTACTAATACCAGACAGTTGAAACTCCTGGCCTAGGAGTTACAGGGGAAATGTATTTGAAAGCTCCAAACAATGATAAGGAAATGCTCTTAATGAATATTATCTTTCAAAAAGTATTATTTTCTAGTATGTATAAAGGACAGAACTCAGTAGCCCTCTGAAGGGTAGAAGTACACAGAATCACAGAATGGTAGGGATCGGAATAGATCATCTTCAGAGATCAACCCCCTGCCAGAGCAGGGTCACCTAGAGCAGATTGCACAGGAATACATCCAGGCGGGTTTTGAATGTCTCCAGAGAAGCTTGCACAATAATGATTTCACTGTTGCTGTTTTCAGGAGGCTAAAGAAACCCCTGATATTCTGCGAAATCTTACTGAATATCCCTCTATTAAATAACATGTTTCCCAGTGACAAAGTATAGTTTTTTTAATGAAAAGAAAAAGAAACTATTTTTGCACTCTTTTTTTATTTATTTTATTTTTTTGGTATATTAGCATGCAGTTATTTCCACTTTTGTTTTTTAAGCTGTGGAAGCAATTAATACCTAAATTAGAGCAGTACAATAGGCTTTCCTATTTCTCATCATAATAACGCTGCCAGAATAAATACAAAGTTCACATCAGGATATGTGTAATCACAAACAACTCTGAAAATGATTGTAATGGGTAGACCCAACTGTGTTTTAGTTAAATTGAGTCTCATACATGAAGAAAACTCTGATTATCCAGAATTGCAGCAACGATTCTCTTCCATAATGAAAAGCACACCCAATGCACAGTCAAAACCTGGTCAACATTTCTCCAATGGCAATTTAATACAATTTTGTAATTTAATTTTGTAATTAATTAATACATTTTGTAAAATGAATTGCAGAAAATGTATTATGATCTTAGCAATTGAAACATACAAGTTTTAAAAATATCTAACAGAACAAAAACGTACCTTGTTCCTCTTTTGCATTGAGCTTGAACTGCAAGAAGTCATAGGAGAAATGTTTGTTTCTGCCTCAGTTTTGCAACTTATTTAGATATTTCAGTAGACTGCTGAAAGCAGCACAATGGCTGTGTCTCTGCTATCTAACTGGTCTGTGCCAGTGCCCTAAAAACACTGATTGATGCTGTTGCCATCAATGAGGAAGTCGTGCTGTTTGAGACGGTGTGTACTGGTGGGTTGGAGCATTTTTGAGTGGTAAATACCAGTGTCTCCTATTAAATTTTCTATAATTTTTGCTTTAAAATTTTCATCCTTCACAATTTGTATTGTCAAGTTGGACAATTATTAAGCGATTTAATAATACTTGTCTTTATACTGATGAAAAAATGTGTTCTGCAAAATGCCTTACAGTCCGGGTTATCTGCTTGTCCACAACAGGAACCTGGCGAGGCCATGCCTTTGCATTCCCTGCACCTCAGTTTTATTCCAATCCAAACGTAGCTGCCACAGGCTCTAAAACATGCTCGTGTTTCACCCCTAAAGGCAGGCTGTAAAGCAGCCAAGACATGCACGCAGGTGCACGGACCTGGGAGCTGAGCAGAACCATCGTGGTTTATTGCAGTTACCTCAGTTCTCTCTTCCTTTTTCATGTCTGATGTGGTCTCACGTTGCTGCTTGTTTCTCAGCTGAATGTTAAGGCTGCAAGCATAGAATATTTTGTGCAGTATTAATAATATATTTTTTTTTGAAGAAGGTAAATGGCTTAAATTTATTAAATTAGTGACTCGTGAGAGAGGTGTAGTTCATAACTATTTTACTTGCTGACTACTGTTTTCAGGTCATTTTGATAGTTATTGGTACATTATTAAGTGGTTTTAACAACATTTATAATGCATGCTATTTTATTCATGTTTTTAAATACGATTATTTTATCAAGACACCATTTTCTTGTATTCTTTAATAAAGAGAGAACTGTGAGATAGAAAACCTGGGAATTTTATTTCTACCCTTTTTGTTTCATTTCAGGTCCTTTAAGTGCAGACACAGACCTTTCAAATCACTACTATGGTACAAACAGCAGTTCTGTTGCAGCTGCCATCCTGGTACCATTCTTTGCTCTAATATTATCAGGGTTTGCATTTTACCTCTACAAACACAGGTATTGTAAATGTTATTTATTCCGCAACTTAATAAGCTTTTTGTTTTAATTTTGATAGGTAAGTGTAACTAGACAGCAGAATACTAAAGCTTGCAAGAATATCTTTTCTCCAGAAAGACAAAAATTTCTAAGTATTCCCGTGAAGGGGTTCAGTGCAGGGCAGTTCTTAATGCCGAACAATTAGAAAAATGAGTCATCGTGTTAGGGAGCAAAGATCTGTCAACCTTCTTGGTTCGTTAGGTTGAATCAGATTGAAATCTCAGGTCACATGTTTTATTCTTTCATTTTAATGCTTTATTAAGTTGAATGTATGCTGCTTCTTTCAAAATGCTTATGAGTATTAATTATGCAAGCTGAAAAATCCATAAATCCCATGAGGGAACAGCCTATAATGAGACTACTTACAGTACATGCTGAATAAGCTAGTGGATGCTACTAGAATTGGCATCACTTCAGCTCATATGAAACTTTTATATGTCATTAGATAATATAATAAATCCAACCAGCTTGTCTGAATTTGTGTTAAAAGCTGATATCTATGTATCTATTGAACATTTGTTCATTCTGAGTGCTATTTTCTAGAGCTTTCTGGAACAATTCTTATATTTTTGTACTGAGGTACAATAGTCTCTGACCTGCAAAATGGTGTTTAAAAAAAAGGCTGATTTTTAATAACATGCTCTTAAAACTTTTGTCCTGTAATCATGATACCAAGAGGATTTCATGATTATAAGAAATCACGTGGACAAACTGAAGTCCACCATTGCCCTGTGATAGACTAGACTGTCTACCTATCTCAGCATTAGATGATTTAGGAGAAAGAAATTGCAGTGGGGCTTGAACTTGTGAACTCCAGTTAAAATGATACATGTCCTGAAATGTAATATAGCCTTTTGTTGAAAAAACTGCTCAGGAAGAGCTATGAACTCTGTCTCAGAACGTGGTATTGTAAGATGCCTTTTTGGTGCCTAGAGATTGGCATTCTCAGGTAGCTCCTCTGCAATGGGGGGAACCTAAACAGCAGGCATTCAGATGGGTTGAAGAGATGGAACATAAAGGGAACATTGTTGTTACTTTGCTCTTAGAAATAGGAAGCAAACCCTAAGAAAAATTAATAAAAGTGGATTGTGACATAGGGGTACGTAGGGGTTTATTCTGTGAAGTTTGTTGTGTCCTAAGTGAGCAGCGGAGATTCTGTTTTCTATTTAGAAGAGATATAAATGTATTTAAGAGAGATAAAATTTAAGCTTCAGATGAGCAGCTGTAATTCCAGTGTTTATGGTTCTGCTGGTGCAGCATTGAAGTTCTGCCTACCTTAGCCTAATTTCAATGCATTAGATATGTATGATTCAAACAATTTCTTCCATTAAACCACAATTTTTAGAGGAATTATCAGTGTCATATGGTAATCAGAAAATTAATAAATTGATTACTGATGTAAAGTAACTTTAGGTCACCTTTATTCTCTTTAAAACAAAGGATGTTCCAAAGGAAAGAGGACAGAATATGTGACTTTTGAAGGCACTTTCTTGAAATTACTTTAATGAGCAGAATAACAACATGAAATTTTCACAATGATGTGATAGTAGTTATGCCCCTAGAGGCTCTCTCTAGCAGAGAATTCGAAGGTCTTCTTAGGGGATGATTTTATGGATGTTTCTGCTGTGCCTATGTCAGATTAATACCATCTAATCAGAACCAGGGTTGTTAAACCTTTTTTACACAGTTTCTGTAACTTTTATCTGACAGACAGGGATTGCTTCCAGAATGAAGACAGCATCTCAGTCTTTCTGAACAAAATAAAAATATATTTAATTACTTACACTTAGGAAAGCTCCTAGTTAAGATTTCTAAGCACATTTTGTTACTTCTAAAATGAAAATATGCAGAAAAGGACATATTTATGAGTAAAAAATTATTTGTAGATTGTCAGTTTCCATTACCGACATCTTTCCAGTAATAATTTAATAAGTGATAACGCTATCCAAAACAGTATCATCTTCTAAAAAAGATTTTTTTTCAGGAACACTTTTCTGAAGTTTTATCATGAGATTCTTTTCTAAACTGTTTTAAGTTTATTAAGCACCAAGCATCTACATTTTGCACTTTGTTGACTTATTACCTATTGGTTGACTTGCCCTATTTGAATTACATGTATAAAATTATACATTGAATCTCCTTTATGTATTTGTTTAGGTACTTTAGATGCTAAGAGATTTAAGGTGAAAGTAGTAAAATATAATATACTAGGATATCATTTTAGTGGATATATCAGAAAGTCTGCACAATCCTGTTTTATTTTTCATTTAATTATTGGCTTAATATGTTCTAGCAGAACTTTGCATAAAAATGTGAATATCCTGGAAGTTTTGATATGTTCTTTATGGTGGTAAAACACTATCCAAAATAGAAGACTGTTTATTGAATGATAATTCTTTCTACCCTTTGATATTCAAATGTCAAAATTTACGTGAATATTAGTTAGGATTCAATCAATCGGATTGCATATGTTTGGACATAGAAAATCTGTGTCAAGGTATTTAGTAGTGTTTGTTGCTGGAAGTATTTATGGAGGTAAGCAGGCATGCTATGGCAGATCTATCTGCAATAACTGAAATTACTGACCCTTATCTGAAGGTTACTAGCACTGGCAGTGGAATATATTCTGGACACTTGCCATGTCAGTGCAAGAGTTGCCTGATTGAAGCTGCGCTGGCTGACTTTGCACTGACTTAGATGTAGTAGTACCCAGGAGACCTGTTACAGCACTTGACTGGTGCAACACTTCCTGCTCTGGAATGGTAATAAACAGCTGATAGCAGCAAATTACTAAACCGTTCTATCTACCTCTGCTTGAAAATCTCTAAGTCAATGAAATCTGTTGGTGTTTATCTTGTCTAAAACCCAAGATCCTATTGAAAGGATGGATTAGGAGCCACTCACTCTCATCTTTCTATGTCCACCTAGTCATCTACTCCATTCAAGTCTTTTAAACTGACAGTTTGTGTCAATCTTCGTCAGAACATTTGCACAGATGATCCAGTTGCCTTCCTAGGTATACTGTAAAAGTGTGGGTAAAATCCCAAATCTGCAGGAAAGTGAATTGGAATATGCTTGATGGGGATCAAATTAAATTAATCATATTAAAGATGCTAGTGTAGTTTTGACATTAATATCAATACTTTAGAAAGACAAGCATATATATATATTTTTATAAATTGGTAAGGTGTTAATTTAGTAAAACTGGAATAAGTGTTTCCGCTCTGTATAAGGATTCTTTTATGGTCAGCATTCTAAAACTGAAAATGTTATCAGAATATATCATAATTTTTATTGTACGTTGCTTTACTTTTGGCTGACAGTTTTGGCAGTAACAACAAGCTATGAAGTTGTCATATTTTTGACACTTTTATAGTGGAAAATGCATACCTGTATTTTGCGTACATTGTCTCTGTGCTTTGTAGCATCAGTTTGCCCGTTAGGAATTCGAGTTCTTCTCTTCATGCAACGAAAAATAACTTCCAGACAGATTTCTCTTACTTTTTAAGTTCTTCAACATCCTGTATGAGCTCCTTCTATCACTTCTAGACTGAGTTGTGCAACTTGTTTAGACAGGATGGAAGCATTATAGATAAAAATTACAGTAAGTGTAAAATGTTTATTTTTAAGGGTTACTAACGATTTCTTGTCTTTTTTTTTTCCCAGAACAAGACCAAAAGTACAATACAATGGGTATGCTGGACATGAAAACAGTAATGGACAGGCTTCATTTGAAAATCCCATGTATGACACAAACTTAAAACCCACAGAAGCAAAGGCTGTGAGGTTTGATACGACTCTGAACACAGTTTGTACAGTGGTATAGCCTTCAGTGCCCAATATGACTGATTCATAGCCATACCTCTGATGGACAAGCAGTAATTCCTTTGGTGCCATATACCAGTTTCCCTTTCTCTTGGCTTTGCTGCTGTAATCTTTAACATCTTCTGTCAGCCTACATGCAGCTAAATTTTCTGGTAAAAACGTGTCAGTCTTCTGGGGATCAGACAAAGAATATTTTTTCATCTGAAGTTGGATCAAAATGCCTGGCTGCATCTGCTTCAAATCAAGGCACACTTTAAGGAAGACTGCCAAGTCATGCCAATTTTTCATATTTAATGCCTCAGACTTTCATATTTGTATGTGGCTGGATGCCTTTCAATGCATTCTTCTGGGCACTTGGATAAATCCTTTGAGTACTGTAACAAATGATAGCACCACAGATTATCCCCGGGAATATTCTGAAGAAATAAAGCTCTCTTGAAGAAGACAACCTTCCTTGAGGTTGCATACACCTGCAAATGCTTTACCATTGAAATCTTGCTAAAATTAAAAAACAAAAAAAGCTTACAGTGTATCTCATACATAGGGCAGTTTGCCAATTTCCCAATCAGCCGTTATATTGCAAAACGTTAATGCACAATTTTTTTGCACTAGGGTGTTATGGATGACTAAGATGCTGGTAAAAATATACAGGGTTTCTACACACTGTCCATTGTATATAGACATTCACTCACTCTTTGCCAAGCAAAACATTCCACAATAAATTTACTTAGAATATTAAATTATGAGACCCATGCTTAGCACCAGTGAAAATCCTGTGTGATAGAGGACAATATTCCTTTTGTCAATTTTTGACTAAATTTCTTTGTAAACATGATTACAAGTCACTGGAGACTTTCAGCCAGAACAAGAGCCCACTTCTAAGAAATTTTCATTGCCAGTATTGTTTTCTTCTGAACTCAGTCATCAGTTACCATTGTCAGTATCATACTATTTAACAGCAGGGGGGTTAGCAGCTATTGCTGCTTGCCATGTACAAATGTGAATAGTAATTTATTTTAGATAGCTCATAAAGCCTGTGAGCCTGTGCTCATAATACAGTCTTCCCTTTTGCATTTTTTTCCATTTTTTTCTGGTAAGATGACATCATTTTCGGATGTTATACATGGAACTAAACAACATTACAGTAGCATATGTAAACCCAGTGCAAATTGTCTATAACAAGCTGTCAGTCAGTTTCTACTTTGAACAAAGAGAAATATTCAACTATCTTTGCTTTCTGTTTCCTTTTGGATTTTTTAAACACACTGCTTACTGCTTTTGTACTTACACGGTTTGACAGAGAAAGTTAGACATTTGTAAATATGAATGGTTGAGTAAATCATTAACATTTGCTTAGAAATAGAGGTTTTATTGAATGAAAACAAACAAAGATGCCATTGGGCAGATTAATTAAATTGAGTTTTATAATTAGGAAATTACAGGAAATAATAAATCAAAGTCTGATTTTAGTCATACATGTTGAGCTCAGAAAGCAGGAAAGTTGCTTTGCTTTTCTTTAAAATTCGGGGGGTTTTTTTGTTGTTGTTGTTGTTCTGTTTTAGTTTTCTGAATTTCAAACTGTCCTAATGTCCAGTTGCTATCAGAACCTGTGGAGAAATGTTTCTGAACTCCATATGTGTGTAGGTCTGGCTGTTATACACAAAACAAAAAGCCCAATGTAAGCCCAATAACAGGTTTTTCAGCTAATGTTGCAGAACGCAAAGAAAATTTCAAAGGTAACCCTTGGTCAGCTTAACAACTCTACATCTGTTAGATGAAAAATGCCAGCAATATAATACAGTATTGTAGGGCCTCCAGCTGTTATATTCTTCATATGAGCAAGAAACTCTGAAGAAAATTTAATAAATAATCCTTTCCAGTCAGTTCCTTGTTCATTTTGTTAGTAGTTTTTGGCTTTCTTTTTCGTTTGTTTCTGAGGTTTTTGTGCAGTAAGTTTCATTTATCTGTCACATCTCAGAGCCCTTCGCATTTCCTGAGAAAGAACAAAGTCATCAGATCAAAGTTGTTGTCCTGATCCTCCCTCATGTAGAGGAAGTCGCTCTGCAAATGAAGAGCTTCCGTAGGAACAGTGGGCCAGGGAGGGAAGCTGTTGTGTGATTAAAGTTTTTGACGGGTGTTCAAAATCAACATTACTGCTTTGGAAGTCTTTCTCTAGTGGCGATGGCAGAAAAAAGTTGTAGTATTGAAAACAAGCGCAAAATTCTAGCTAAGCAGCTGTTTTTGATGTTTTCTACTCCTGCCCATACAGTGTACTCTTCAGTGAGCTGTCTCACTATGGCCACCGAGGAACCTGTTGGAGGAAAGGTCCCAGAAAAGAGAATAGTTAAATTATTTGATCTTTTGTGTCAGAGAGCCCAGATCCTGTGAATCCTTTGTCTAGTGGTTGATTTTGGGGAGATTATGTAAGGAGTGCTTATCCCAAGTGAGTGTTCTTTGATCAGGGACACTCAAAATTGGGGCACAATGACAAATTATCCGAAGATGTTTGTTTGGAGTATTGATTAAACAGGAGCTTCAGACTGGAACCCAAGCAAAGGAAAGCTCTCGTAGTTTTATCAGTTCTGTCCACATCCTTCAGAGGCCTCTCCTTCTCTGCTATGTTTGAGTCTGCTGTTCAGGTTGGAGCTCTTTCTCCTCGAGTTATTTTACAGAGGGCCGTGTATGCATGCACTTACATATGGTGCTTCATCAGAATAAGACTCTTAAAATGTCGTGCAGTGGTTGGGTAATGGCAGCCAGGAAATCTGCTTTCTGAGATATATGCAGAAGACTTTTCCCCCAGTGTTGACCAGATCATTATGACGGGCTAATAATACATGCTATGTATTTTTTTAAAAAAACAGGTTATGTGCTTCAAAGCTGTTAAAAACTGCTGCTTGTATCACACATCTTGCCTTTCTCCAGGCTAGCTGCAATAATTTTTTTTCTTGTGTAAAATATTTTGTAAACAAAGAAAAGCTGTTATTAAAAAGAAAAAAAAAAAAAAGGGTGGGAGGGTGAGGGTGGGGGGTTGGGGAAGAGCGCCGGCATTATGATCAAGTCAATCTAATTTTCATTCCCAGTATTTCATTCTGCCATTTCACTACATGCTGCTGTGACATGAAGTAGGTGCAAACGAACTTTTTGTACAGAGATATATTTTTTATGAAGAATTTGTAAAATTATTAAATATGCTGTACTTTTTTGATTAATGTAGGTAAATTGTTAAAAATAAATGTTTTTACAATACAAAAAATTGTAATTTTCCCAATAATGTAAAATTTACCATCTTTAGCTGATTTACAGTTCTGATCCTATTACACATGTATTAATATTAAAGTGGCCTGTTTAAAATAAACAGTATTCTCTTTGGCAAAAAAATAAATACTATAAAAGATTGTAATATAGCCTGTGCAATGCCACCTACCTTGAAAGCAAAATCAGAGTTCTAATTAAATATTTAATTTTAGATTTTCAGCTTTTGTGTGACCTGTTCTTGTCATGTTTTTTCCTTCTATTTACTTTTATACTTTTAAATCTCAGATATTGATTTTTCATTGCATTAGATTGTTCAGTAGAATCTTAATCTTGTCATTTTAAATTCCCAAGAATTATGTAAATCGGCAAAAATTTTCAGGTGCTGTCTAGTGAGCTGGGATCTGCCTCCTGTTATCTTACACGTGTCATTCAGATTTTAAAATGGGACTTAGACTCCCAGATCATTTGGTTGTTTTATGAAAAATAACCTGTTTTATTCTTCCACAAGCCTGCATGCTACCTGTGGAAGTGATGGGTCACATGGAGCCAGAGGTATTTCCAGTTCTATCTGAGAGCTAGTTCTGTAGTCACTTAAATGTACATCTACTGAACTGAAAATGCTTACATACACGAAGATAGCCACACATGAGGTTCAACAAAAGCAAGTGCAAGGTCCTGCACCTGGGGAGGAAGAATGCTAAGCACCAGTATAGGTTAGGGGTGGACCTGCTGGGAAGTAGTTCTGAGGAGAAGGATCTGGGGGTCCTGGTAGACAGTAAATTATCCATGAGCTAACAATGTGCCCTTGTTGCCAAAAAGGCCAATGGCATCCTGGGCTGCATAGGGAAGAGTGTGGCCAGTAGGTCAAAGGAGGTCATTCTCCCCCTCTACTCTGCACTGGTGAGGCCACAACTGGAGTACTGTGTCCAGTTTTGGGCTCCCCAGTTCAAGAGGGACAGGGAACTGCTGGAGCGGGTCCAGCGTAGGGCAACTAAGATGTTTGAGGGGCTGGAGCACCTCCCTTATGAGGAAAGGCTGAGAGAGCGGGGACTCTTTAGCCTGGAGAAGAGAAGGCTGAGGGGAGACCTTATTAATGTTTACAAGTATCTAAAGGGTGGGCCGAAGGAGGATGGTGCCAGACTCTTTTCAATGGTTCCCAGTGACAGGACGAGGGGCAGCAGGCACAAGTTAGAACATAGGAAGTTCCGTTCAAATACATGGAAAAACTTCTTTACAGTGAGGGTGACAGAGCACTGGAACAGGCTGCCCAGGGAGGTTGTGGAGTCCCCTTCTCTGGAGATTTTCAAGACCCGCCTGGATGCAGCCCTGAGGGATGTGCTTTAGGCAACCCTGCTCTAGCAGGGGAGTTGGACTAGATGATCTCTAGAGGTCCCTTCCAACTCTGAAGATTCTGTGATTCTGTGATATATTAGTGTTTTCAGGATCAAGACCTGAAATTCTAAACATATTTTTTAAAAAAATATTTTACTCTTTATTCATGTAGGAGATTTATGTGATTTACTTATTGACATCTTAAGAAAGAATGAGTCAGGCTTCAAGAATATTCTATCCCGTATTCCTTTGGGAATCACTGATAGTATAGATTTTTAGTCATATACGAAAAAGTAAAATTCTTTACTTTTAGAATAAAAAGATACGTGCATGTCCTTACTTCCTTTCTCATCTTCACAATCCGTCCTTCTGGTAATATGATATATTATAGAAAGTTGTTAAAAGTTCTCATCTCTCAGAATGATCTGACTTTCCTCCTCACACTAAGCTATAAGCTATAATCACTAACGCTATCAATGCAGATATCTGACAGAGTCATGATTTTTACCTCTTATCACAAACAATAGTCTAACATACATTAAAGAAGTGAACTATTCTTTACACTATTGCCAAAATGCAATGCCAGCTTTTGAAAGTATTTCCCTGTATGATCTATTGAAAAATGTAGCATGGTATATTTCATTTTGGATTCTAGACAAGCCATTTATAGAAAATAAATCATTTGTGTGTGTTGAGGGTACAGTTGTGTAAAAGCCACTCAGATGAATCTGTAAAGAACAAAAATATTTGTTTTTTAGCTGGCATTTACTAGCTCTGTAGCAGCAGTGAGGCCATAAACAGCATCAAAGGGATAGCATACCTATTGGTAAGATTTACTCAAAATGGAAGATGCTTTTTTTAAGGCTGCTTTTAATTTTGAACTCCAATAAACTACATTAAATACACTGCTGCCTCCTTTAGCATGATTGCTAACTCAAAACTACAGGAGCTTGAATCCATATGGCTCAGTGCTTGAGAGAACGGAAGGCAGAAGGTGGAAGAGGAAGAGGTCTTCTGCAGAATATTGCCTTTAAACAAATAAAATAAATTACTTTTAAGCATGTGTCTGTAATGCACAAAAAGAAAAAAGAAAGTAATGCTTTAGGGATTCATCCCAGAGTTTTTTGAGTCAACAGTAAAGCAGTATTACTCGTTCAAAACCTGGTCAATGACAGTCTTCTAACAAAATACTTTCCACCAAAGAGCACAGTGTGGACCTCACTATGGCAGATTAAAAAAAAATAAACATTGGCTGACATACGCCTAGTGATTAGTTATCAGTATGTGATTATATATGATACAAGGAAGTAGAAGATCCTCCTAAACAGTTGTATTTGTTTATGTAAAATTTTAATTATTTTAAATTACAGACATACGTAGTAAATATATAGAAAAGTGGATATCCTTGGAGCCTAATCCACAGGGGAACAAGAACTTAGTTTTGCAGAGTTTAACTTTCAGGTGTGTTTTTTTCTTGGTAGAAGCTTCAGCATCAAGTTGTGTGCCTACAGTCTATGAACAAATGATGAGAGAGGTAAGAATTTGCATGTAAGATCCACAGAGGCCAGCAAGCTGAGTGGAGCCAGCTATACGAATCAGTAAGAAATACTAGGGCAAGAGGAATACTTGAGTGCTTAAGTGTCTCACTTTCAGCTGAAAAACATAAATCTTTCCACTAGGATTCATAACAGGAATCAGTCAAAGTTAGGCAAATTTTTATTTATTTTTTTTTTCCAGGAAGCCTCAAAACACAATGGATAGGGCTCCATTTCCCTCTTACTGGTTAGATTGGTCAAACTCTAACGTGGAAGACCAGAGTTCAGACAGCTTCTTTACCCTGAGGAGAAACACCAGGTTGTTAATCATAAAGAAGATTGCTACGAGCACTCAGCTGTTGAAAGCAGGTGCTGGGAAATTATCATTACCTCTTTCTCCTTGCAGTGCAGTATTTGCCCTAGCAAAAATTTCCAGTAACTCTTTTTAGGTCATCACGCCTTGCAGACAAAATATGTAGGGAGCATTCCTAGTTTGAGATTTTTTAACCATGGTGTAGGTAACTTGCCACTAAGAAGAAGAAACTTATATGTGCCTGATGGTCTTGACAGGAAGACAGACTGGTACTTTAATTGGGTTGAAGATCGAACAGCAGCTGGAGGAGGGTTTTGAGGATATAAATTTTGAACTTGGGAAACAAATGTCAGATAGAAAACAAAGACCTCTTTTGTATCTTGGTGTACCAAAAGTTTGAGTTTACCTTTGCTGTGAAAGAACACGTGTAAAATTTGCTCAAGGGAGAAGATTAAACAGAAATGCAAACAAACAAGCAAAAAAATTAAAGTGCCTGAATGAAATATCTATAATATTTTCTAAAGTGTAGAAACTCTTAAGGACCCCTTAAATCAACAGTTCAGACACCAGACTGGCTTAGCAATTAAATGATATATTAAATAACATTAGAAGTACATTCTAAGTAATTCAAGATTAGAAAAAGATAAGTATTAGCTGAAAAGATGGACATAGGTAACAACAAAAATAAAATATAGACAGAAAAAGGAAACTAAAGATATCAGAAAAAAAGATCCATAGCTGTTGGTTCTTGGCATAATAAGGGAATTTTTTTAAGAATGTGAGGAATGAAGGAAATTTGAGTAAGGAAGCACTTATTAAGTGCAGTGAATGGAGATAGAGTTAGCAAATAAGAATAGCGTATTTGATACTTTTAGAATTTTTTTTTAGAATTTTTCATGTTTGATTTTGTAATTGGAAGAGGTAATGTTAAATATTTACTTCACTTATACATAGTACTAGCCAGACTATTTGTAAATAAGAAGGATTTAAGCAAGAACTGATAAATATTTTGAAAAATCAGAAACACCACAGAAGTTGTAGTTGTGAGGAAATTATCTGAGTAGCCCTTGACCATGAAAGAATTTCAAGTCTGCCTTGGAAAAGGAACTGCCAGAAGTTAGTGCTAAAAAAAAAAAAGACCAAACAAATGACCATTTATCCTATTATTAAAATTTGAGGGGAAGAAAGGAAATCTGGTTGAGATCCTTTTGATAGAAAATAAAATGACAGGATAAAGTTAAAATCTTGTCAACAGATTTTAGAGAGAATGGTTCTTGTCACCCAAATCTCTTTGAATTCTTGAAAGCCTGATTGATAATGTAACTACTTCTCTATTAAATTAAAAAAGAGACAACTGGTTTAGTAGCACACAATAATTAACAAATAGAACTAGAGAACATCAATAATTACACAAAAAGTTGATTAAGAAATAGCTCTCAAGCAGGCAATAGGGAATTATCACTGAAAAAGGCAATGCTGGAAAAAGTCTATGGGTCTGCTGCGAGGCCTGATGCTGCTTAACAGTGATGTGTAAATAAGGGTAACACTTGTTGAAAAAAACCTAGATAATAGAAGTGATTGCAGGATGATAAATGATAATGAAAAAAGTCACGTGACACAATTTGGTCTGGTTAGTAAGTTAAGTCTACTTAAACAAAGTGTTTTTAACATAACCTAAAGAATAGTTGAAAATAAGAAAGAAGGACATTGAGGCCTTCTTTATAAAATAGGTATTAGATCTTAAAAATTAGTATCCTGAAGAGGACTTACAAGCATGTTGACTATGATGCTGTGGCAAAATATGAGGTATTGAATCTCTGGATATAAAAAAGTGCTGAAGAAGAATAGAGGAGTGATTTTTAGTCTCAGCTGTATTACATTCTGCATTTATTTCTGCAGTTCACTTTGGAAATGGGATGTCAGAAAAAATTTGAGAGGGTGTACAACAACACACAAATGTGATTTAAGGTCTAGAAGAAACACCTTCAGAAAGAAATTTAAATTATGTTCAATGAAAAAGAAGATCTATAGTGTACTACACTACATTCATGGGATTATTAAACTGCCCTTTCATTTAAGGTAAAAAGACGTGTCAGAAATCTTAGCAGACTTGAAATTGTAGGCAGAAAAATTAAAAGGGAAAATTAAGCACATACATTTCTGAGTGGAGAAAATAAATCTGTGAATTGATTTACCAGAAGAAATTATGTGTTTGCTATCTCTTCATTCCAGCAACTTAACCCCAGATGTTTTCATGTGAGATAGACATTAGTTCTATATTGCAGATCTGATGGTTTTTTCATGTTTCAGATCTCTGAATAAAAATAAATAAGTAAAAAGCAAAAGAAAAAATTAACTCAACCTAGGATCTAAAAAATATAAGGTACTTAATCTAGCTTTTAGAAGCCTCCTTCCAAGAATCTAAATAATGTATCTGCCACCTCACTTTATTGTGTTATGACAATACCAGCAAATTGGTACCGTGGCATCGAGGGCAGTTATCACAGATCAGCCCACATCTGCACAACGAATCTCTTTTAGATTCCAAAACAACATGACCATACTAATACTAACTACTGGAAAGGATCACTGGTTTATACCTGTGAAATATTTGGGAGAGTACTAGTTGACCTGGGCCAAAGCATACTGGAGAGCATTCTTACTGTTTAACAGCATAAACAAACAAACTCTCACGTTCAGCAACATTCTCTGTCAGTGCTGTATTTTGTATTCCAAATACAGTCTTAGAGACCTGAGAGGTTCTAAACGCTGAACTATTCATCAAGAAAGCTCGTCAAAAGGAGCTCTAGTATTATCCTGTTATAAAGGCTAATAGCCATCTTATTTGGCAACTGTGATTAAAATAGAATAGATGCTGCACATTAGACGAGGAACAATTTCCTTTCAGTGTGTAACAAGCATGGGCAGAATGTGTCCAACAGACCGAAGTTTTTGAAATATTTAGCAGAAGAACATGTACTCATTTGAGAAAGCTAACCAAAGCTAGGTGAGAAGCTGCTCATTCTAATATAGCTTTAGATAAGTTCAAAACGCAAACATGGCCAGCTGAGGAACTCTAAGGGAGTTTTGAAGGGAGTTGTACTAAGTCTGTGTCTCCATATATGGAGTAAAGGCTGTTGCGGTAGTGGGGAGACAATTTTGAACTTAGCGCAGTTCTAATGAAGTCCTTTAGGAGCACTTTCCCTCTATACGTGATGACTATCTCTGTAATATCCATATGGTTAAATTCACATCCTCCCAGAAAAGCTATACATATCCACGAGTCTGTCGGGAACGGTCCCTGTCATTGTCCCCTAGGCTAAATCTAGATGTGGTTAGCAGGCTGGGGAAGAAGAATATGTGCCCCATCTGGCATTCTGAAGGAACCTGGGTGTTGATCTAGGTCATTAGGTAGGGAAAATGGGGAAAGAAACAAGGAAATGTGAATCAGAAGTGTGAACAGAGGAAGAGTCTTTCATTATTTATCTCAGGGTTTCCACCGGTTACAGCACTTTTACTGGGATACAGTGGTTACAGACTTCAGGGTGTGCCCCATCTAGATGTACTTCTACAGCAGTAATCCATATGTGAGCATACCAGTGTGGGTAATTCACAGAGAGCAGACCTGGCTGAGTTATTCATAGGAAACAGCATGGCAGTAGTATGGCAACCTGATGTAGAGCTCCTCCACTTACCTGAAGGGTATTCACCTCTTTCCCAGGCACACCTGAGGTAACATAAGATGCTGGATCCCTGCTCATACAAAGTGGCTTGCCATAACAAAGAAAAGACACTAACAGGGATTAATGTGTTTGTCTGATGTGCTTCTTTCACAGAGACATCCGAAGAGGTCTTGGTCACAAGAAGGGGTTGACCTGAGAAGCTGTGCCCAGACAGGTTGGGTTGGCAGGCACTGGTCATATAATTAAAAAGGCTTATGAAGGGACAGAAAGATGAGGCCCTGTTTAGAGCCCTCTGGCAGTCAAACAATACTCAGGAGAGGTGGCAAGGGGTCAACTGTCAGTCCTGGAGGTCTTTGCTGATAGAGCCATATGGAAGCCAAGGTCGAGGAGTGAACCAAGAAGCATGAGGACAACAAGGTTCTTCAGCACCCCATTGGTTTGGAAGGGTTAGATGAAGAAAGTCCAGGAACTCCTGAATCCCTCAGAGAGATAGCTTGGGAACCCTCAAAACTGCCAGGTATATGCTGTCCATCTTGGCATTGGTGAAAAAACGAAATGGACAAATAGGAGTTAATGTCCCCTTCTTCCCACCACCACTGTCTTTTTCTGGTGCATGAAATTTGGCTTTTGTTTGTTTTCTGAGAATTAGACTTTCTTGTTATTCATACACACACTCTTGACCCCCTTCTTTTTTTCATTTTTCCCCTCCTTTTCCTGTAACTCACCCTTCAGTTTGCTATGGCTATAAATTAAAAAAAATGTAACTCCTAAGGATTTTGCTTGACTTTTCATTTTGGGGAATAGCAAAGTCTGGTGAAGGTGGGAGATGTATCTGAGAGGTTGGGAGGGGAGATTCAGCACTCCATATAGTTAGCGCAAGGGTGAAGAAAAAGATGGGGTCAAGTATGTTGGCAAAGGCTGTTCGTATGAGGAAAAGTAAAGGGAAGATGAACAGCTTCATCTATTTGGGGGATTTATTTGTTGTTTTTAACTACTGCTGTAATGTAGCAGGCTTGGTGCACTGCAGTTACTGTGCTTGTGAGGGTTGTGACTGAACCAGCTGTATTATCTGAGGCTGGAGAGGATAAGCAGCATCTGCCACGCCGCAGGCTGCCCTTGGTGGAGGGACCTCCCACGTGCTCCCTCTGGGAGGGAAAAGGATGCTTGCCTGGTCTTTTTTTTTTTCTGTGGAATGTACCACTCAAAGACTCTGACAAAAAGTCTGTGGTCAGTATAGCAGGGTAGCTTGTCCACAAGTCTTCCCTAGCGCTACACAATGGCCTGTGAAATGAGAGAAATGTTGTCCTTACAGTGGAAATATTGCCAGGAGCCCTGCAGGGGGGAGCAATGAATGGAAGGAATTCCAGTCTATGACAGGGTGAATCCCCTTAAACAGCTTTCTCACCTGCCATACCTACTCTATCCCAGGTCCTGCACAATCTGGTTAGTTGCACAGCACCCACAACCTTGCATGGGATACAGATCGACAAGGTGATTGATAATTTCTGCACCCTCACTACTATTCTGATTGCTATTTCCTATATGCTTGCCCAGTGATCCGTTACTGTCAGAGATAGCACAGGTATGGAATGTGATGGTAAGTCCCTTCTTCACCTGGTTGCTTGCCTGTGGTATTCTGGAAGTGGATGACCTGCACAGCCTCCCTTAGGAGAGCAGCGCAGTGTATCTTAAATAAAGAAGTCCCACAGTAACTGTTGTTACTATCAGTACTAACCAGTTGCTTCGGGCTAAAGCCCAAAGTTTGCAGCACCTGATGCTGTTGACTCAGGGTCTGGTGCCTGGCAGAGGTCCTTTCCTCTTCCTGTACTTCCTGTCTGATTTCCAGAATTTGCGCAGTGCAGTGTGGTAGTGAGTGGTGGCTCTGCTGATCTGCCCAGCTGTCAGGACGAGAACAATTCATAGTAGTCATAAGAAGGTATCAGAGAGAAGGCATCAAAGGCTGTCTGACATACATACAAGCGGGAAAAAAAAGGCTTCACGTGCCTGAGTTGTACCACTGATAACTTAATGCAACAGGGACTAGCATTTGAAGAACATGGAGAACAAAACTTCTTTTATATCATGACGACGTGGGGTGCGATGCATAGGAAAGATGAGTGGATGGCATATCACAGAATCACAGAATGGCTGAGATTGGAAGGGAGCTCTGGAGGTCATCTGGTCCAATTCACCTAAAGCCAGTTGCCCAGGACCGTGTCCAGATGGCTTTTGAATACCTCCAAGGATGGAGACTCCACAGCCACTCTGGGCAACCTGCTTCAATGCTTGGTTACCCTCATGGTGAAAAAGTGTTTCCTGATGTTCAGACAGCAGCTCCTGTGTTTCAGGTAGTGCCCATTGCCTCTGGTCCTGTCACCAGCCACCACTGAAAAGAGCCTGGTTTCATCTTCTTTCTACCCCCCAATATATTGATGAGATCCCCTCTGAGCCTTCTCCAGTCTAAACAGTCCAAGCTCTCTCAGCCTTTCCTCATAGGAGAAAATCCCCAGTCCCTTCATCATTTTTGTGGCACTTCGCTAGATTCTCTCCAGTATATTCATGACTTGCATTGAGGAGCCCATAACTGGACACTATTCCAGGTATGGCCTCACCAGTGCTGACTCTCCCTCAAACTGCTAGCAACACACCCGGCTGTGGAGCATCCACAGTCTCTCTGGGCAACCTGTTCCAGTGTTTAGTCACCCTCTGAGGTGTGAACCAGCCTTTCCTGATGTTCTGATGGTGACTCACGTGTTTCAGTGTGTGCCCATTGCCTCTTGTCCTGTGTGTAGCTTCTGTAGGGATCTTATAGGAGACAGTCTCAAAAGCCTTACTGAATTCAAGGTAGAGTGTCCACTGCTCTCCTCTCATCTGCCAAGCCAGTAATTTCATCATAGAATCTTATTAGGTTGGCCAAGCATGACTTCCCCGTTGTGACTCCATATTGACTACTCCTGATAACTTTTCTGTCTTTCATGTGTGTGGGAGTTTTTTCTGGGATTAGTTGTTCCATCTATTAATTGTTCCATCCATCTAGTCAGTCCATCATTCTGTTTTAATGCTATCTGAGGAAAAAATGTATTAGTAACCTTTCCTTTGGCCTTAAGCTTTGTCTTTTTTATTTCTACTTTCTTTGAAGTCAAAGGATGATGAGAAAATGACAGCCCTTCATTTCTTGAGTAGCTCGGTACTGTGTCTTCTCAGTCAGATTTGCTTAAGGTTTGCTGTCTCTCCTGTATGTTTTTTTCATATCAATAACCTGCTCAATTTAAGTGCCATTCACTTAATGAACTTCCATTCAAAGAAAGCATATATGTGCGTGCACTCCTTATCTCTTGCTCTCTCTCCCACGTGCACACACACACACACACACACACATTTTCTTTACAGGAAAAAAATCCAAACACCGTTCCTCCTTCTTGTGAACACACATAGTAACTCAAAAACATATATGCTGGCAGTAAGGAAGTAAATATTTTTTTTTTACAGCTCTAAAAACTATCCAATATTAAGTAGATAAAGTTTTACTACTCTCAGCAATACTTTCTGTTGTTTGAATAAATTTTATTTAATGACAACTTCTATTTGCCCTAAAAAAATTATCAAGCTTAAGCTCTTCTTGGAGGAAGTCCATCAAGTAGTCTATAGTAAATAGCTTATCATCCCATTTTCTTCTTCTGAAATCCCTTTTCTGCGTATCCCAATTATAACTGTTTTTAAAGTTTATTCCTAGGGACAGGATTGGGATGAGAAATTGTATGCAAAGAAAAATCTGCTTCCCAACAGTCTTGCTTACTTTTCTTCCAGTCATGTTTTTCTTCAATTAATCATTTATTTTCAGGAAATTTCTATTATACTGCTGTTGCTCATACTCCAACTTTTGGCAAAAGGCTTATACAAGACTTAAGAAATGAGCGTAATTTAATAAAGATTCAAACTTTGCCTGAGCAGGGTATCATTGTGCTTTTACTTACCTAATTTCTTTTAAAATTAATTAATTTCTACTTTCATGTGAAGCTAGTGAAATTATGTCTATATCCATACAGGATGTACGTGTATGGAGGAAAATACCTCCATCTCTGCTGATATATGTATGTTAAATAAACAGAATGACAGACTCACATAGGTTGGAGCAGAGCCCAGAGGCCATCCAGTCCAACCTCCAGCTTAAAGCAAGGCCCATTAGAGCACACTCGGGGCCAAGTCCAGTCCGGTTTTGAATACCTGCAAGAATGGAGATTTCACAGCCTCTCTGGGAAACTGGTTCCAGTGCCATGATGGTCCTCACACTAGGTCAGAATTTCCCATATTCCAACTTCTGTCGTCTTTCGTCCTACCATTGTGAGAAGAGTCTGGTTCTGTCTTCTCTGCACCCTTCCATTAGCTGATTGTAGATAGCAGAGAGATCTCCCTTTAGACTCCTTTTAAGGCTCTTAAGTTCTCCTAGCATCTCCTCATGTGTGATATGTTCCAGAGAGTTACTAAAAGTAAAACCAGAAGGCTTCACCTATGCTAATGAATAAAACAGTACCAAAGAGCACTTTCTGGTCCTGAGCACAAGCTGTTGTAGCCGAGATTGTGCCTGTATAGCTGGAAATCAGATAAGAAAACTCAAATCTGAGTCTCAAGAGGGGAAAAGACAGAGATCTACCAGGGTCTTAAGAATTCCCTTCAAAAATACTAAGCTAATTTAGTGCTACCATAAACCCACTTGTACACTAGGGGTCATTCAGAAGTAATAAGACTTTGAAAGACATTTCCTTGTTCAAAAACATTTTAGGTCTTTAGTTAGAGTGCCTTTTTATTTTTTTTTCCAAGTGCATTAAATGGTATTCTGTTGAATCCACTGCTTCATTTCTCACAGATCTCTTGCCAGTACTATATTTATACTCACAAGCAAAGATGATTTTAAAGGTCATGTTAAAATGAATCATTAATCAACACAAACCCAGAAATGTCTAATATTTAGTGCACCTGCTGCATTTGCTTTCAGGTTTTCCATAACTACCTACACTAACAAACTGGCGTTGCACAGAACGACATTTTCATGAAATACTGCTGTTGATGAGGGAGAGGAGCTACTGTATGTTCTGTAAAAATTTTGCAACATATACTAATCACCACAGACAATACAGAAAACCCTTTCAATCATAGAAATCTTTAGGGCACAGCTCTCTTTATGCTCTCTTTACTTTTAATTATTTTTACTCACACTCCATAAGTTTCAAATTTTTGCTCTTTCAGTTCCTCATCTGCTCTCTGGCTTTGTTATATAGACTCTATATAAAGTTACTAAATTTGGTAGCAGCAATATTTCACCTTCAGATTTATTCTAGCTTTCTTTCAGTAAAGGAATAAATCTTCACTCCATTTTGGGGCAGTTTTAAAAGAAAGGGGTTACTATAAAATACTATATAGTTACACATTTCTGTTTTTTAATTAAGTTGAAGTGGCTAAGCCACTTAAGTAGAGATTTTACACTTACTTTCAAGAATAATAAGTTTTTGTAGGAATACTAAGTTTTGTCCTCACAAGACAGTTTACTTTGTGTTAAGCTTTTCCATCAAACAGATTATTTTCTGTTACTAGCAACAGCTTTGCACCTAGCTGACATCCTAAGGCAAGCCAGGCATCTCTGATAAGGTACAAAAAAGCCTCCATGACTATTATACTGTCAGTTTCCCAGCCACTTCAAGCAATTCATTTTGAGGAGTTTTTGACTGTATTTATCTAAAGTTAATCCTTCCTATTTTTCTCTGTAATACACATTCATTTATTTTTATGTCACATTTTGAGACATGCCTTGCAATGTAGAAATAACAGGCGACTTGATTTAATGCTGACAGGCCTTCTATGCAGTTTATGACTAAAGCAAGATTTTTTTTCCCCTACCTTATTCATAAGATTTATATGCCAATGTCATGAGAATGACCCACAAGCTGTTTTTCATCTTCAAAAAACTTACTGATCTGTCTATGAAAGTAATATTTACGAACTGGAAAAATTTTACATTTTGAAGTGCCATTTTGAAAATACGGTAGAAACTTGCTGTTAGGAGAGATAAAACTAGATTTAGACAGAACTCATCTGGAACAGATTTTAAAGTTAATATGCTTACCTAGTAATGTTTATCTATAAGCGTTAGTCTCAGCTACTTTTTGTGTCCACACAACACTGGTTTTGAGACTTGGCCTCCTCAGACCAAGAGGCCAGAACTTATTTTTTAAACACGGTAAATACTTTTTCTTATAGAGACAATGTCAAGGCCCTACTTGGATTTTAATGTAATTGTTAAAAATTACTACGTAGGCAAAATAATAGAATTGTTGCATCCCATACATTTTGTCAAAATCTATTAGCATGGAAATATGTGTCTTTGCAGATTTCAGGTGGCATTAGCAGGCCTCATCACCTGTTAACCGACAGCTAAAATCCATTCTACTTGTCCACAGCACGCCTAAAATGCACAGCATCCGCAGCCAAGTATTGGCACCTGTTTTGTGCAAAATATATGCTTTCCTAAAACAGAGGGCGAAGAAAAACCAAGCCTCAGGTTTTTAAATGGTACCAGTTATTTGCATTACAGTTTATTTTTGCAGGATTGGATCTTTAATTTAAATGATTTTGCTGTCCAGCAAAATCCTCTCCATCAAACTTCTTCCTTTATTTTATACATAGCTGATACTTACACGAATATCAAGTTATGTTTAAATGAAAGAATTCATATGGAATAAACTACTATCTTATTTAATTTAAGGATTCATGAATTTATGAGCATAACAGGGTGATTTTCCCCCTTGTCTTTAGCTTCCCATTGAGTTTAGAAGATTTTTAAAACATGGTGGAGAATTTTCTCTTTTTCATATTTTATAGTAACTTTCATGATTCCTGCATGCGCTGTGGTTATGGAATCATAGAATTGTTTATGTTGGAAAAGACCTTTAAGATCATCAAGTCCAACCGTTAACATGGACTCTACCGCTTCCCTGGGCAGTCTGTTCCAACACTTGACAACCCTTTTGGTGAAGAAATTGTTCCTAATATCCAGTCTAAACCTCCCCTGGCCATTTCCTCTTGTCGTATTGCTTGTTACTTGGGAGAAGAGACCAGAAGTAAACCCTATTAAAAGTTTATTTGTGTTTCACTTCATTTCATCATAGAGAGTTGGTCTGGGAAGCTTATTCTAGCCTAACATTAGGAAACATAACTTATTCTAGTTGTGGCATAATAAGGGACAGAAATTTATATGAAACAACATCAATAGTTTGTGTGTAATTATCTCGGAAACTTGGGGTAGCTATATGTATGATTTCACAGTTTTTCAAACAAAATTTTAATCCTGAAAAAATGTAGGAATGCCATTATCACATGCAACAGAGAGAAAACATCACTGTCATATCCTCAAAAAGGCTTGCTTCTTAGCCTTATTTTGGGGTTGTTCATTAGATAACATTGCTCAGATTGTTTTGACGGCAAGAGTCTTGTATTCCTGTGAGGGGGCGTGTGTAAGATTTGAAAAGTTTTTGAAGCAATTGTGTTAGGGAAAGTGGTAATGTTGCATGTCTTTGTGAACATTTGAAACTGCTGACACATTGCTTTCATTACTGAAAATGTAATTTAAGACCTAATGGAAGTATCAAACTTTCTGTTGCTGTATCTGTCAGTATGTCAGCTTCAGAAGCAGTTATGCTTTACTTTCCTTGCGCTACAGGAGTACAATTTGAACTTGTGGTTACAGGTGGGTGAACGCCACCTCTAAATCTCATCGTTCTGACTCACGCATAGTATTCAAGCTCATAACTTTGAAACACAAGCAGTCTAAACCCTTGGTCTTAAATGCTTTGTAACCTAATAGCTTTAGGTGTGAGGTCTAGCTAATATAAACAAAGCTTTTCTGCCTTTGAATCCTGCACATGAGTGGACATTCCTGTTTTGTGTATTTCTGTAGCAAACAAACCAAACTCAAACTAAATAACAAAATTTTGATGTGATCTAAACATTTTAAGTGAATTTTTGCTCATCACTAAGAAGCGTTATGTAAATTGAGCTTAAATTACAAACCGTTCTTTAGGAAGTAGACAAATTTGTCAGGTTTAACTGTACTACATTATTTTTTCTTGCTTTTTTTTCTTAAAAATTGCCATGCATGTTCAACTGAGAATTTGAAACTATGCAGGTGGCATAACATCATAAAAATTCACACTTAATTGCTTCAAAGTGTGTTTCTAAAAAAGATACAAAAACACTGAAAGGAATACACTGGGTACAGCTTTATTACAAAAAGCAGAATAAACATTATTCATTCCAATTCATTCATCTCTATTCAGCACAACTGAAAAACTTCTGGAGTGATGGGACCAGTTCTGGATTCCGCACTACAAGAGAGACATGAACTCATGGGAGTCCAGCTAAGGGCCATAAAAATTATGAAGGGCCTGGAGCCTCTCTCATACAAAGAGATGCTGAGAGAGCTGGGAATGTTTAGCCTGGAGAAAAGAAGGCTCGAGGGGATCTTATTGATGCGTATAAATACCTGATTGAAAAGGAGTAAAGACGACAGAGACATTATCTTCTCGCTGCTACACAGTGATCAGGACAACAGACAATGGGCACAAATTAGTGTTTGAATGCTGGAGCAGGTTGTCCAAGGAGTCTGTGGAGTCTCTGTCCTTGGAGATATTAAAAACCTGACTGGACACTGTCCTGGGCAGCCTGCTATAGTTGTCCCTGCTCTGAGCAGTGGTTTGGACCAGATGACCTCCAGAGGTGCTTTCCAACCTCAATCATTCTGTTTGTTAGTCTATGATTCTGTGATAAGTTAGATGTCACTGCAGGGAGCAGGGCTGGAAGGTACTCTGAAGAGCTGCATCTTTCTCTCAATATATCTATAGGCTCCTGTCATTCCAATAGGTGCCTATAGTTAATTGGTATGCAACCCAGCACCTACAAAAGTAGGTTCTAGAGTTTTATGGGATATATAGAGTTTTGCCCAAAGTCTGACCAAGATGGATGTCCCCATGACCAGTTCGACTTCCATATTTATTAGTTCTGTGACAGATATAGTATCAGCAGTCTGGTTGCCATTGCATACTACTCATGCAATGCTGTAGTTGACAGAAAACACATGTGTATATATGTGCATATATATTTACTTATAACTGACATCTCAAATTAGAAATAATATATTTTCAGACTGTCTCAGTGGTCAGAGCAATTCAGAGTGGTTATATAAACACCCATGAGCCAGTTATAGGGAATGAAAGGTATGAAATTGTTGTCTTTTTTTGGAATTCATTGCATACTTTTTCCTTCTAAAACAGTTTACTGTGAGCTCACAGTCTTTTTTATACCACATGCTAGTCCTTGGTCTTTTGATTCAGTGACTCATGTCATCCATTGATCTTCACTGCTATTGGTACTGACAAGATAGAAAAATTATCTATCTGTTAGATCTGGTAAATACTGCTGATTTCTCTCCCCTTGTTCCCCCCAACAAAAATCCATGTGGGACATTTCACAGGCTTTAAGTGAAGTGTTTGATACCATGCTCATTGGGAGATAATTGAAGTAAACAAAATTAAATAGAATGCATGTTGTCTGTTTGTTGAAAGATACTTTTTTCCCCTACACTTGTATGCCTAGATCTGTCATAGAATACCTTAAAGTAGAGAAATCATGAAGTCCTATATTTATTTTGAGATTTCTGTCCCTAATAAAAAGTGGGACATCAACTAGAAGTGAGAAAATCATACTCTTACAGAAGGTAGTGTGCATGAAGATTAATATTTTGTTTTCATTTTTTCTCAGAATCCCATAAATCTCATCAAATAAGGGAAATTAAAAAAACAAACCCCAAACCAATAAAATAAAGCAATCATAAAACCCCTCAAAAAACAGGCACTGCAAATTCCTGAAACAGCATGATGAACTATAGGAAACAGCTATCAAGCAAAGACAAACAGTCAGCACGTTTAAAACATATTTTGAGGAAAAATTGCTTAAAATACTAACAATTTTTGCTTCTAAGTAACTTGCTAACTCAGTAAACACTAAAGTGCTTTCTTATTTCTGAAAATGTAGATATACTGGGACGTGAGAAAATTTTATTCTTTCCAGTAGTTAAAATGTATTTACTGATACAGGTATGAGTATGTCAAAGGTGCTGGTAAAGGTCAGATGGGAAGAAATTTAAGCCACAGAAGTCATAGCAACAGCATTTTAACAAGTAAAGACGTTTCTAAGTGCCTTCAGCAATAAAAAACATAGTAACAGGTTTTGACTACTATGGTTTTGACTAATTCACTAAAGTGAATACAGGAGATTGAATAGATTTGTACGCTACACACCATCCTGCAAATGTCCATACCCTGTCCAACATACCATCTGATCCTTGAGTAGACACTAAAGCCCAGATTCAACTAATCTAATTTTATCGTCCTAAAAATTAGGTATGTAGTCTACACTTATTTCCTTGGGTCTCCCAAAAATCAGTGGTGAGACAGAGAATAATTTCTTTCACTAGAAGATACGTGCCTGAGAAAGGTGGAATGAAGTGCCTGCTGAAGGTACCTTTATACACGTGCTTTATAGAGAGCAGCTAACCCAGACTAGACGGCCAGTTTTCATGTAACTACAGCTGAGAGGAATCCAGGCCTAACCGTAATATATCAATTTAAATGGATGCTCATTAATTCATATACCACTGTAAAAAATGGCTCTTCAAAAGTGATGTTGATATTTGACATGTCAATATATTGGGTATTTTGACAGGTCAGATTGTCTCTCACATTTTTTGCATGACTTTGTAAACAGAAATATTTTGGATGCTGCAGTACTGACAAAAATCTGACAGGTTCAGGCACATGTGACAGTCAGCCTGATGTATTCTGGCAAGAACAGACTTTCTAGGCACGTCATTCGCAGTTGCTCTGTGTGAGGGCTGTTTGCGTAGGGCTTTTGGACTTCTAACTGCATGTTTATAACAGCTGCTCCAAGATGGAACTCTGGATGTTTGGAAATCCCTGGCAAATGAGTAGAGGTATTTTCTCTCTTTTGGGATATATTTTCTGTATATAAGAAAGGGATATGTGATCTACTGTCATTTACCTTTGGTGGTGGGGGCCTGTTTGGGCTTCATGTAGCATTGCATTTTCCCTCAGGGCTTATGCATAAGCATCATATGTTAACATAAAGATTAGTGACACAAAAAGCTTGGGCTAGGGCAGCTGAAACGCAGTGAAGTAGGTGCAATATCAGCAATGCCATGGAAAAGGAACTTTTAAATTGGAATTAGGTCAATTCATCTTCCATTGCTTTCCTTTTCGTTTCAACATCATAGCTTTACTCAAATAGGATACAGACAGAGGAAAACCAGTTCATTTTCTTGACTGAAAAGAAAGCAGGCCTCAACAGTTGACATGATGATAAGCCAAAACACCTGGCCTCAAAACTCTGTTGTGTGCAACCATTTATCACTGAAGAGCGCCTACATGTCTAGGGAAGACTTTTCTAGACATTACAGAGGTTAAGAATAATTGGAGGCTAGCTACTGGATGCAGGTAAGTAAATATTTGCAAAAGCATAAAGAGATGATCCACACTTCCATGAGTGCATTCACACAGCAAATCTGTTGATGATAAATCAAATCTGATGGTAAAAGAGTAAGTTAAATTCTCCCAGAATGGTGTCTTACATTGAACTTTTACTACTAGTAATTCTTATACTAGAAGAAATTTGTTCATTGTTCCTAAAACATATAATAACAGTATTAGCTCACAACTGATGATAAATCAGAGGTTTTCTCCCATAACCACTACATTTTCACAATATTTTCTCTTCAGGGGTGTGTGTAATGATCCTCCTCCTCCTCTATATTTAGCACTTCTCTGTATTCCTGCTGTCATCATCTCAAACTTCATCATCATTAAAGTCGTCTTCCTTGATATACATTCTGTTCTTGAGCCAATTACTTCTAAGTCAAAGGTGTAATTTCTTAGGAGCAGAGGATTGAACCTTAGGCTCCCTTTACTCAGTTAAATATCTTAACCGCCCATAAGATATGGCGTCACACTTTCTACAAATACTTCTCCCCTCTTATCCTGCTGCCCCACCCTGGTCATGAGGAACAATAAATATTGTATTTTTCTGCTAGACAGTTGCAGACTTGAAAAGAGAAGTGGCTCATACACAATTTGTCAGTTAACTCTTTTAGGTGGTAGATGGATTCCTGAACCTCTTCACAACAGGAATCTTCTGAATTTGCACCAATTCTCTTCTCATGAGGTGATTATATAGTCAGTCCCTTTCTGCTACATTTGGCAAAAAAAAAAAAATCACTTAATATTTTTTATATGTATGCAGGAGGAAGTAAAAGACAATATTTGTTTTCCTATGATTTTTGGATCATGCCTAAAAGACTGGTCACCTCAGGGTGTCAAGCAAAAGAACATCTGATTTCTATATGAGAGATATTGTTAACAGTCCAGGGCACTCCCTACAATAGCACAAAGGGTGTAAAAGAATTTTTATTTTCTTACCTTATCAAGCGAAAGAAGTAAATCTCACAAAAGGGAATTCAAAACCTGTTTCTGGCATTAAAGCATTAATGGAATTAAACCTATTTCTCCTTACTGTAGTGAGTTAAAGCTATTCCAGTAAGGAATAGGTAAGAATCAGGTTTAGATGACCAGTTGTCTAATACATTTAATTCCTCCTTCTTCCCTTTACGTCTCTGTATAAATTTCCAAGTAAGCAACTTATTTATAGAACAGTCTTCCACTTGTCCTTCATTACCTCCTCATCCTTCAAAAATCATTCTAAGATATTTTCATTACAAAACAGATGCCAAACAAACTACTGTTTTCTCCCCATTGTCCCTTCCCTGAATAATGCTGAGATATCCTAATCTACCTCTACACTCTTCAGAGTTAATTTCAAACATTCTGTGTGAAGACAGTAAGTTAATATTATTAAACTACATTTGCAAATACATTTTCCTACAACTGACATCCCTAAAACCAGCATTGACCATATTATATAAATCTGTTTCAGGTAAGCTTCTCATGATCTTTTGAGCTCATGGTAAAAAGAAAACGTCATCTCTGCATGATGAGATTCCTTTATCCTAAATTTGATTTGGGATACAATTTGTAGAAAAGACATCTGAATTTTGGTACCTACATAAAAGAGTCTACAAGCCAGGCAGAATCAAAGTTTCCACTACAGTCAGTGAGTATGTAGTACACAGAATCTAGAGATCAGTCCTGCTGACCTAAGGTAAACAATCAGAGCTTCACTGAGTTGCCCACACAGAGAAGTCTAGCATTATTTGAGATAACCAAGGTTATCCCAGCTGGCTTCCAGCTGTTGTTCCAATAGAGTACAGTTTGCCTGTAAACTGTGGGTCATGTCTGAAAACCTCATGTGGATGTCTTGGGTATAATAGAATGTATTAAATGATGCTCTGCATCTACATTGAGTAAACTGAATGCTGCCACCAGAGGTTTGACAGTTGGATCAGGTCCTGAGATCCATTAACTTTGTTGAGTGTATCTGCTTTGTCTAAAAAAAGGAGCTTAGACATTAAAGAAGTGATTTGGTTGCTTAAATAGGCATTGGTTGCCACTTTAGACACCTAGTTGCTGCTCCAGAAGAATGGAAGTCTCCCATAAGTCTGTTATTCTGTCTGGCAGCCCTGTGTAAATGTCTTGGACAACACCAAATATCTCAAATGGTGGGGATTTAGAACTATGTTTAGCTAAATAAATTATGTCCCTGGTGCACATACAGACATCTACCATAGACAGTTCTGAAAGCAATCTATCTATGCTACATCAAAAATAAAGTTCAAGTACTTTCTCACAGGTCAATATATACCAAAGTGGACAGTTTGATTTGCAAGGCAGGCACACCCCAGAAATTTTTTCTGGTTGACTATTTTGGCTTATCATAGAATCATAGGGTTGGAAGGAACCTCTGGAGATCACCTAGTCCAACCCCCCTGCCAGAGCAGGGTCACCTAGAGCAGGCTGCACAGGAACACGTCCAAGCGGGTTTTGAATGTCTCCAGAGATGGAGACTCCACCACCTCTCTGGGCAGTCTGTTCCAGTGCTCTGCCGCCCTCAAAGTAAAGAATTTCCTCCTCATGTTTAGGTGGAACTTCCTATGCTCAAGTTTGTGCCCATTACCTCTTGTCCTGTTGCCGGGCACCACTGAAAAGAGCCTGGCCCCATCCTCCTGACACCCACCCTTGAAGTATTTATAAGTGTTGATAAGATCCCCCCTCAGCCATCTTTTTTCCAGACTGAAGAGACCCAAATCCCTCAGCCTTTCTTCATAAGAGAGGTGTTCCAGTCCCCTAATCATCTTGGTAGCTCTCTGCTGCACCTTCTCCAGCAGTTCCCTGTCCTTCTTGAACCGGGGAGCCCAGAACTGGACACAGTACTCCAGGTGCGGCCTCACCAAGGCAGAGTAGAGGGGGAGGATGACCTTCGTCGACTTGCTGGCCGCACACTTCTTGATGCACCCCACGATGCCACTGGCCTTCTTGGCCACAAGGGCACATTGCTGGCTCATGGTCATCCTGTTGTCCACCAGGACTCCCAGGTCTCTTTCAGCTGAGCTGCTCTGCAGCAGGTCAGCCCCCAACCTGTACTGGTGCATGGGGTTATTCCTCCCCAGGTGCAGCACCCAACACTTGCCCTTGTTGAATTTCATAAGGTTCCTCTTTGCCCAGATCTCCAGCCTGTCCAGGTCTCTCTGTATGGCGGCACAGCCTTCTGGTGTGTCAGCCATCCCCCCCCCCCAGCTTTGTGTCATCAGCAAATTTGCTGAGGGTGCACTCTATCCCCTCATCCAGGTCATTGATGGATATATTGAAGAGGACTGGACCCAGTACTGACCCCTGGGGAGCACCACTCGTCACTGACCTCCAACTAGACTCTGTGCCCCTAATCACGACCCTCTGAGCTCTGTCTTTCAACCAGTTATCTGTCCACCTTACTGTCCATTCATTAAGCCCACTCTTCCTAAACTTCCCCATGAGGATGCTGTGGGAGACTGTGTCAAACGCCTTGCTTAAGTCAAGGTAGACAACATCTACTGCCCTCCCCTCATCTATCCATCCAGTCATGCCATCATAGAAGGCTATCAGATTAGTCAGACATGATTCCCCCTTGGTGAATCTGTGTTGAGTACTTCTGATAGCTTTCTTTTCCTCCACATGCCTTGAGATGACGCCCAGAACGAGCTGTTCCATCATCTTTCCAGGGATGGAGGTGAGGCTGACCGGCTCCTCCTTCTTGCCCTTTTTGAAGACTGGAGTGACATTGGCTTTCCTCCAGTCCTCAGGCACCTCGCCTGTTCTCCACGACCTTTCAAAGATGATGGAGAGTGGCCCAGCAATGACTTCCGCCAGCTCCCTCAGCACTCTTGGGTGCATCCCATCGGGGCCCATGGACTTGTGAATATCTAATTGATCTAATTGATCCCTCACTCGATCCTCCTCAACCCAGGGGAAGTTTTCTTCTTTCCCTGTTACTTTCCCCAAAGCCTGGGACTCCTGAGGGCTGGGACGAGCAGTAAAGACCGAATAAAAGAAGGCATTCAGTAACTCCGCCTTCTCCGCATCCTCCGTCACCATGGCTCCTGTTTCATTCAACAGTGGGCCCACAACTTCTCTGATCTTCCTTTTGCTTCCAATATACTTGTAGAAGCCCTTCCTGTTGAGCTTGACATCCCTAGCCAGGTTTAATTCCAAGGCGACCTTGGCTTTCCTTGTTTCATCCCTGCACGCTCTGGCGGCATTCTTGTAATCCTCCCCAGGGGTCAGTCCCTTCTTCTTATCACTGATCTTAACAAGCGTTTGTCCAAAAGAAATCAATTAAATCTTTTCATTTTGGTGCATCTTCTTTGCCTGTAGGTGGCAGTAATTTCAATATACCATCAGACAATGCTGCTAAGGCATTTCTTCTCTACCATTGAATCTCTGAGTGATATTTTTTGCTATTACCTTGTTTACTTTTACATGTTGCTTACATGGCATTTGTCTTTAATTAGAAAATAGCTCAGAATTCAACCCATAACAAAAAGGGAATCACAAATGGCAAAGGACCTCAAAGAATTTATTGTAAATATCCTGACATGCTATCTATGAGCAGGCTTTTTCTGATTTTTATTTGGTATTTTACGTGGACTGCTGGTGCTATAAACTGAGACTTAACCAGGTAGCGTAGCGTGCATTGGGACTGAAACGGGCTGCTGTCCTACACATAGGAATCTTATGGTTTGCTATAAGCTCCAAACTTCTGTTGTTTAATAATAAGACGTTGTAAACTTTCTCTCAGCTTCACAGTCCAGTAGAGTAGCCCCTTCTCCTTCCTTCCCATTACCTTCACTAATTTTATTAATGATTAGGGGAAAAAGAACTCAGATTTGCCTTTGTGTCCTTCAGTTTACTTCTACTCAATATGAAGAATACCAGGTGTCTTTTGCAAATGATGAAGTTATATTAGAAGATATATCCCCTACAAGCTACTGGCTTCTTGTTCTTTCAAAACTTTATCCTCTGAGACTTCACAAAAAGCTGTGAATTATTAGTAGGTTGGCAACACTACCATTGGTAAATGTTGGCAAAGTAAGCCTTCCTGCTTTAAGCACAGAATAAATTACAGTCCTTAGTGGTTGAACTCAAAATGAAAGACAAGACACTCTATCTGTTCACAAGTAAATATTTCCTTTTCTATCCCATCAGGTATGTTCCAGAAGTCTGTTCACTTTGGGGACATATCTCAATAATGATTTTTGCCAACTGTCATTCTCCTTCTGCTATTTGATCTCATGATAATGTACCCGTGTCATCACTTGGCTGTACAGAGTAGCTATTTCTTTGCTTTTTCCTTAGTTGTGATTGTTGCCTTTCATCTTCTGTTCAAGTGCTATTCCACCATCTTTCTGTCATTTCTTAGTAGTAGTGCTTCCCTCCACTCCTTTAGCCATGATAACTGCCTTTTTAACAACTATTTTGATCTGAGCTACTTTACTGATAATGACCTTGCTCTGGTCAAATACCAAATCCTTTTTCTTCGTATTTTTATATTCTTGCCAGACCTCTAAAGATAAACTATTTCCTATTGCAAAAATATAAAGATTTTGTTAATGTCCACTTCGTCTGGTTAGGTCAGCAGGTCCCTGTCAATCAGTGTTGACTAATAACAGTCATTGACTTTTCTTCTTTTGCAGCTTCCTCTTTCCTGATAGTCACCATAGAAGTGAAGAGCAGCCTGGACCTCTGTGTGCATGCTGAACTTAATTTCATTTTTGTTATCTGGGAATAGTCCATTTTTAAGTAAAGCTTCTCTGTACAATTTAGATATGAATATTCCTTGATCCTGTAAAAATTAATGGGAAAATTACCATGTAGTTGCTAATTTTCAAAGTGGTGTTGTACACAAATCCCTGCTTATGAATATCAAAATGAAGGTGTGTACAAGTGCACACATATACACAATGTGTCTTAAACTTTCACAGCTGAATGTTTATGTTTATATATCTAAACAAAGACGTTCTGTTTCATGACTGTGAGATGAAATAGATATATTAATTTTAAACCTGGTAAGATTTGCGATGTATTTCTCTAGGGTTTTTTAGTATCTGCAGATTAAAATGATGATATGGTACATTTTTTATTTACTGTTTTTGTTTCCCTTAAATTTTATTAATGTTATTATTATTAATATTAAAATTATATATTTCAATCATAAGATAACATTATTTCATCATACGCTAAGGCATGATGAGAAGGAAGTGAGGCCTATCAGCCCTTTCTGGTCAAAGAAGGAACCAGGATATGGCCACTGACAATGATTCCTCCCTAGGGAGAGCAGAACTTTTTATAGTATATGTGTATTTCCTATGAGGCCATTTTTGTGCAAAAATCTGATGCAGTTGTGGAAATACAAGAATCAACATCTTCCACAAGCATCTTACTGTCTAGTGCTGAGCTTAGTGCCTAGAATATTTGCTCAGAAAGTGGGATGCTTAGCTTTACCTACTTCCTCCACAGGCTAAGCAATGTTGAATCCCCAGATCCCGCATCCTTTGCAAATGATGTAGCCTCCCTGCCATAGGACCTCTGTCTTCCATGACAGTATTGGCCACAGATGTGTAAATCAAAAGAAAAATTAAGGCTCAAGAATGATTAATGAAGTAAAAAATACATGGAAGTCTCAAATATTCATTCTATGTATGCAACAACTTTTGCAAAAGCATTCAGTCAAAAGCAGCACTTATTGTTGCACTAAAGGAAAAAAGTGTGTCACGCTCCTTGACATACAATGTTCTTCTCATTGTTTAGTCAGCCTTTACTTCTGCCCACAAAAGGGCGACAAAAAGCAGAATGAATCTCATGAGTATTTATTAGTCAAAGAAGTGATGGAAAGTACGGCAAGCTTTTAATGTTTTATAAATATATCTCATGGGAAATAAAAGTAAAGAAAACACTAGCATACCAAAATAATTGCCAAAAAAACCCAAAAAAACAAAAAAAAAAAAAAGAGAGAGGCCAAACTGTTATAAATATTCATCTTGAACAAGAAGAATGAAGGCAAGAAGTGTTGACAATTAATTGGCAATAAAAGGCTTATAAAAAGAGCTAAACAGCTGATAAGGAAGTGGCTATTTGTGTAACACAGGCTGAACTTTTACTGGCTACCTGGGATGAAACAACAACCTGCTGGTTTGCACAGCTAGTAAAAACGTGTCATGTGTCTTGTGCATCTCTTGCATGTCATGACATACTGTGTTTTAGAGACACCATCCTAATATGAAGACTGGAGAAGGCTAGGCTCCACACACAGAGAACTAGTCAGTAGCTTGAATAAAACCCACAAATTGACCTGAGCAAAACACCAAATAAACCAGTGGCCAGATGCCATCTTAAAGCAATCTGTGACAGTTCTGTGGGTAACTGACTCTGGAGAATTTTTACCAAGGCAAATGATGAAGTCATCAACCATTGTCATTCTGAATGACCTTATTTTTCTATCTGAATGAAGATAAATCAACTTAAGCACAGAAGTAATCAATGCTCTCTACTCATCTGGACAGCATAATTATTCCTATTTAAAATATTTACCAGGGAAGCTGGGTACTTTACTTTCAATCTTGTATTGGAAATATATCATCTTCACACTTCAATTTGCAGTAGATATCTAAGGTATATTATAGTTTAACCATGTGCCCTAAGTAAATCAGGATTTTTATACTTAACACAGAAAAAACCCATTAAAATTCTTCATTGAAAAACAGTATTTTAATATGAAGTTTTGAGTTACAGCTACAGCTATAGTCCCAGTAAAATAGAAAAAAAAATATGCAGTTTTTCATTTCTGGGTTTAGATTGCTTGAACACTAGTTATTAATATGAAACCCTCTATATAGACTTATATTTTAGGAACTGTTATTCCTTTGTCCTTAGAATTGATAACACAAGATTGCAGATGATGTTCTGCCAAAACACCCCAATCCTGCCTACCATGGAATGGGACAGGATCTACTGAATGACATCCTCAATTGGAGGACTGACATCCTCAAGTACTGAAAATATTAGATCTTTGAACTTGCCCATTGTGTCAGAAAGAAACGGTGGTCCCTTGCTTTTGCTCCTTCAGTCTTTTGCATTTTTACTGAAATTGGAGAAATTGATCACTGAACCACAAAATCCATACACTACACAATTGTTATGTTAAACAAATCCTTTTGATTCTTACGGGATAGAAGCAATTGGATGCATGTATATGCATGTGGATGCAAGGACTACATCTAAAAGCAATAATACTTCATTTTTGATAAAAAATGATACTTCATGAAAGACAATTGAAAAATCCCATTTGTCCAAGCCGACATCTTACTCATCTTTTTTTCTCTTCCCTTTATGTCGAATTTCTCCTCAGAGATCTGTTTCCACATGATTTGTTTCTATGAAGCAATCCTTTTAAAACATCAGAACAAGTTGATCACAATTTAAAAATGTAATGAAAAAGTTTACAGCTACAGTAACCTGAGGAAGATGTTGAGTAATGGGTAACAGATAAAATCTTTGACAGTTTCAGAGTTAACGTCCTTGTTTATACACTAAGCATATCAAAAGCTAATAATTTTTCACTGTCTACACTAGATATTAAAATTGTCTGATGATTCTTCTTAATCTTAAAGTTTGAAACAAAAGTGGACAATGACTTGAACCCATTTTCAAGAGAATGAATGTAAGAAAAGAGAGGGGTATGTCTTGGCAGTGAAAAAAAAATGGCACATATTGTGTCTTCAATTTCTAAGGCTTTAAATTAATTGAATGTTCAGAAGGCAATGAGTTAGACCTTGCCCATATTGAAGTCCACAGAATTTTATGCTGAATTAAACAAACTGATGACTTAACCAAAATCTATTTTTTTGCACTATCCCATAATTTGTTAAAAATTGTACTTTGATTCTGGTCACTGTGCTGAAGAATTAAAAACCTCAGTGCCAATTAAGAGGAATAAATTTTCTGGCTATTTAGGAGTCATTCGAGCAAGATCCATCATCTTCCATTTTTGTCTTCTTCCTAATTTTGGTAGGTCTGCTATAGTTTGAAGATGCAACACTTTACAGTAAATCTTTTATGAAGTGGTGATGAGCAAAGCTGTGAAAGAACATAGGAGTGCTCATTCATCATCTCTCATTTTGATTTTTCATCTATTTCAGTTGTATATAAGCACTATATGTGAAAAACGAACTCGTGTCTGGAAAGAATACAGAATACCGATTCTTTTACCTTCTGCTGCTCTTCAAAAGAGGTTTTTTTCTTTCTTTTTTTTTGTTTTGTTGGTTGGTTTTGTTTTCATATATGTGCCACTGTGAAGCTATCAATAGGACCTCCCTTCTGCTTCCTATGTGAAGTTCAAGATTACAGTTTTTACGACAAATCTGGACTGATCCTGCAGTCCACCGTCACATAAGTACTTGTCTCATTTTAATAGTGGGTTTTCACCACTCACAACATGTTCATGAAGAGTTCTAAGTGTTAGTGCTTTAGGAGTTCTCAGTGTTTCATTAGACTCCTCCAGGAAGCTGATTAAGATGTCTGGGTCTGGTGACAGGAAAGGATCTCTGTGGATAGGTATCTTGTCTCTTTTTCTTCCCTCATCATTCAGACACTTCACAGTTCCTAGGATGTGGGAGTGCAACAAGGCTAGAAATAGCTTTCACTGCAGTGAACGCAACAACACTGCACAGGACGCTCTTCCCCAAAGAAATGGAGAGGCCACTGCCAGGGGAAACACTGTGTTCAGTCATTCAAGAAGGAAGGTGAAATATCAGTGGCTTTTCTATTTTCAGAAGTGGAATAAGGGCTTTACCTGATTCAGGAAGAAAGTGGACAGGAGAATCAAATTGATAGCCTGCAATATTGTCCTGGTTTGGGGTGGAGCAGAGCCAACTTTCTGTTCAGTGAGAGGCTCTTGCGCACACTCGTTGCTGTGGCAGCCAGGGTCGCTGACTCGGGTGTCTATTATGGAGGGGCTGCACCTGTGGGGAGGCGTGGACAGGTCAGGTGACCTAAACTGACCAATAGGGTCACTGACAAATTCCATCCCATCTGCCATGCTCAGTATAAAAGCTGAGGGATCAAAGGGTTGGCTCTTCTTCAATGGCTCGCTCTTTCTTTCTTTGATGACTGATAGCTGAGGAGGACCCAGCAGTTAGTCTACCTTCGAATCCCATCTGCGGATTTGTGAAGCTAGATCTGGAATCTAGTTCCCATTGGTTGCTGAGTCCAGTCTGGAACTTTCCCAGTGCCTGCCCGTGACATCTCCCTGGGAGCTTGATACGGTTTTGTATATATTGTATCTTTTTCATTATTTCCTTTTAGTTTTATTATTAATATTTCATTAAAGTAGCTTAGTTTTTTCTAAACTCATTAATCTCTTTATCTCTCTTCTTCCTCTTCTTAGAGTGAGAGGTGGGGGAGAGCATCTGTCATCTTGTCATTGGCCAACCCGGCCCAAACCATGACATATATATATGTATTTTCTTCCTACCTTTGAGATGGTGAGGTTTAATTTTGTCTAGAAAGCTGAGGAGTCTTTAGTTGCATCTGACTGTTCTCTTTAAATCTCCCACTTTCCATCCATTTCTGCTACCACTGAAGTCTGTAATGGTGGGCAGAAATCTCAGTCCTTGAGTATGGTGGGCGGCTGGGAAGGTTCATCAGGAACCTGTGCTGATCCTATCCCCAGCTACCATGGGAGTACTGCACCATAGCTGAGAGCAGACTGCGTGGCAGAAGGGGAGAGGTGCATAGGATACAGTGTCCTGTAGCAGTGGCACTGCTGAAGTAGTGCAGTTTAAAGCTGGTATCATCAGTGATTCTGGCAGAGAGAGTTTTACAATAGCCAAACTCAATACACAGTTGACGGCAATAAAGAAATCAAAGTCTAAACTGTAGTACTGAGAAGGGACACTTTTGTACAAGGTATTAATTCAAATGTATGTCCGAAGCTTATTACTCTTGTGTTAAAAGAATAAAAACAACCCTGGGTATAACAGGTGGAGCCAGAGTGGTGATATTCATGTATTAGCAGAATCTCACTGGCTTGGGAATATGAGTTTATGGTTCAATGCCTGGGATGCTGACATTTCCAAAGAAGATTGATTTATTTCTCTTTCTATCTAAAAAAAGAAGGAAAAGGAGAAAGTGAAAATAAGAGCAGATTAGTTAACCTTTTACCCTGAATTTAAATTCTTGAAGAATGTAAAGACTGTCCACAAAGATGTCCTACAATAAGGCATGAGAATTTTTCTTGTTGTAATATATCTCATCAGGAATGAAAGCAATCAACAGTTATCTTCTAAAGCTAAGGAAATCTAATCATTAGATGAACTGCTTAGCAAATGGTCCATATTAAGTGTTTCAATTCACAAGTCGCTTAGGGATGACAACACAGTAGCAAGTGAAGGAGGGATTGGGTTGTCAAATCAAGAGAAAAATGATCAGCGGTACCTAATGGAGGCAAACTGGTACAACCATGATTCCTTAGCAAATGGACCTTAAATGCAACAGCACCTGCATGTTAAAATATGTTATGAGAAACCTCATGAATAGTATTATCACTGTCTACATGTCAAGATGCAATTTTTATTCAGTTTTACACTCTGGCTGTGACTTTCTATTGCAACAGAAAATTCACTGTTTCTGTCAGTGGGTCAGTGGAAATGGGGCTCCTAAATTTCTTGAACACCTTATGTACTGAAAACATTAGTGGTAATTACAACAGGGATGTAAAAACGTTGTCTGGTTAAGTTATGAATTGGTTTTGGCTGAGAGAGAGTTTATTTTCTTCATAGTAGCTTGTATGGTGCTATGTTTTGGATTTGTGATGAAAACAGTGTTGCTAACAGGGATGTTTTATTTATTGCTGAACAGTGCAATGAATTCCTTATTTTCCTTTGACCGTGTGCACAGCTTTGCTTTATTTATTAAACATTTATTATTGCTTTGTTGCATTATCTCAACCCAGAAGTTTTCTCACTTTTGCCCTTTGAATTTGCTTCCCCATCCCTCTCTGGGGAGCGAGTAAACAGCTGTGTGGAGCTTATCTGCCTGCTAGGGTTAACTCACAGCAATGCCACAACTCCCTATAAAATAGGCACATATTCTAGCAATACAACCTACACCGTTTATAGAAAGCAGCCGGGTTGCCTATATAGTTGATGGGTGATTGTGAAGGCATGGCAGAAAACCTCAGAGCTTTACAAATCCTTAATGGAGATAATTCATAAGAGCTGGGTGCAAGGGAGTAACCAATTCCCTGAAACTCTGCTCTAGCTTTGGAGAGACATTTGTGTTTCACTTTATTAAAGGTAAAACCTGGTTTTCTGCTTGAAGTACCTTTAAGTATTTCCAAGTGTTGAAAATAAATTATAAAGTAAATTGATTTGAGACTTCAAATATTATTCTTTGAGCTCACTGCCCCACACAGTTTCTGATCTTCAAGGTCAAAACAGTCACTTATGGACATTTAAGACAATGGAAAAACTATGCTTTCACTGAGACTTGTCCAGCTTTGACACTTGTATTCTACCACAAAAATACATACATATTTTCAACATGTTTTCAGTCCTAAATTCTTGTATAACTTGCATAACATTATCTATGTTTTATACAGTTTATAATGAAGATGGAAAAAGGAAATGAAGGGAAGAAAAAGAAAGAAACTAACAAAACCCACCAAACCCACATGTACAAATGATTAAATGGTGCTTTTAGTATTTTTATTCTCTCTGTCCCAAAAGTCCTGATGCTAGAATTTTTTATAAGAAAATAAAATTCTATGCTCCAATATACACCCTTCTTGTTGTCTTTTGAAGTCTGAAGAAAGACACTGATGTAAATGAAAGCAGAGGAAATTCAATTCCATTTAAGACTATACACAGCAGAAAATGTTACTAATTCTATTTATCTTTTTTCTATATATACAGTGACAACCGAATTCAATTAATATATATATGAATGAGGTATCTCTATTTCCTTTCTTTGGGGGGATTTTTCAATAGCATTAAGTGATCAGAAAAACTGAAAACATTCTATTATAGTATTATTTTAGTGCACAAATTATTCACATGCAAAATGAATAGTTTAGGAAATGTCTAATTAGCTGAATACCTAAAATATGAACCAGTTAACAGTCCAGAACATGTTTAATTGTCTATTTCAGATTAAAGACAATTACAATGCCAATTAGTTATGGATAATTTAACAATTGTTGCTACCATATGTAACATTTTGAATTAGATGTCACAGATACAGTTATTGTGGTTCATCGGAACATCCTATTTTATATATTTATTTTTCAATGCAGTGTAAATAACTATTTTCTAAATGTTACCCTGCACACCTCTTATTTAAATAAGACATTTTTCTCCCAAGAAAACAAGCCGGTGTTCCTCACTGATTGACTGAAATTGTTTCGAATTTTCAATCTTCAGTGATCTTGTGACATACTTTTGAAGTGGACTATGGTAGAAAAGGTCGATGAAGTGATTATGGTTATTTTTAATGGTGGAGGGAAATCCAAATGTGGCATGAAGAGAGTTTCATAGTGAAGACATAGGCCAGGAAAAGAAAGTGACAAATGTATTTTAAAACATATGAAACATACAGATTGAAACTGTAAGCAAGTTATCTTTTGGCTTATGCTACACAGAGGTTTTCTCTGTGTGTGGAATGTTTGTACATAATGCTGAACAGAAGATACTGAAAAATATTGTGTAGATTTTTTACTTCCTGAATTGAGATTTCTCATCATCTGTATTTATCTTCAAAACTATTTTTTTTGTCTCACCAAAAATACCAGCTTTGTAATTCAAAGACAATTTTTTTATAAAAAGCTGGTTTATTTTGCTTTGTTACGTAACCATCCTGAAAGGGCTGGAACACAAATAAAGAGAAAATATTAGGCCCTTTTGCTGAATACATCTCTGGTTTAAACAAATTCAGTTTCTTTCCACCAATGCTTAAATTCACAGCCCAGGGGCTCAGCTACGTGTTATCAAAAGCTGCTCTCACCAGGCCTGGTCCTGACCCCCACCCATGGCCCAGCCTGTCCCCATGCCCAGGGAGCTGCCTGGTGCCTGGGGCTGGGTCTGCCCCAGTGTCCCCCCGGCTGCCTTGCTCTGGATGAGGAGGTGGGACAGGCCCTGGTGGCCAGCCCCTGCTCTGCCCTGACCCAAACCCTTCTCCCTGGTCTCTCTAACCATTGTTAAGGTGTGAGAAAGTGTGTGAGCTAAAGGCATGCAAGAACCGCAAAATTAGAGACAGAAGTATAATTATTGAGACCAGAATAGTTAGCAGCTCAAGCATTTAAGAGGAGTAGTAACATAAAAGGATACAAAACTCAAAGAATAAGACCCCAGGGCACTAGAAGATGGCAACTCAAAAACCACGAGGATTTGTCTGGCCTAAGGAGCCCTCATAGAGCCTGGCTCATCCTCACTTGATTGAGGACTGCCTGAACAGCAAAGGCTCATTGGGTCTCCCATCAGGGGTTGTGAGCATGTTAATATTACACTAACTCATTAGCCCAAACTGTCAGTTGTTTGCATTAGCCAATAAATAATTGCTTTGTACAGTTGTTGTGCATTAACCCCAGCTGGCAACTAGAACTGCGCAGCTGCTTGCTCACACCATCCTTCCCCACCCCCCAGAACGGTGGGGGAAGAGGGAAAAAGAAAAACAGCAAAAGGGAGGGAAAAAATCCTCCTTGGTTGACATAAAGACATTTTAATAGAAACAGTAACAGCAAATGAAAAAATAACAATAACAATAATAATAATTACACAGGTCACTCTCACTGCCTGGTGAATTTCCACTGTCCCACGCAGTAAACATGGGTTTCCACCCCCCAGCTAACCCCCATTTATAGACTGAGCATGGTGTCTATGGAAGGGAATATTCCATTGGCCATTCCATAGTTCTGTCTATGCTTCTATGGGAAGCTGAACAAAAGGCCTTGACTAGTGTAAACATCACTTAGCAACAACTAAAACCAATAGGTATTAGTGACATTCCTTTCACAGCAATCACTAGAAAGAAAAAATAACTCTTTCTCATCTGAAACTGGGACAACTGTTAAAATTGTTTATATCCAGTTTGTTTACGGTCTCTTTCCAAGTGGTAAAACTAAGCCAAAAAGTGATCCAGAGATGGAGCATTAAAATACTTTCTAGTTTTTAGGCATAGATCAATAAAAACATCTTACATAAACTATTGATGGTGCTGTTCTAATTTATTTGAGCATAGTTATTTTCATTGCAATCAATAATTATGTGGATTTATGAGAAAAGAAAAAAATATTTTTTTCTCAATGAAGTACATGCAATCAATCATTCTGATTTTTTTTTTGATTGCTAGTAATAGTAAATTTCAGTTTCCTTTCACCATCAACATATTTGAGATAAAAATATTTCAAATTTTCACATAATTTCCAGATTAAAAGCTTGACTCACTTTTGTGGTGTTTATATCAAGTCCAGACAGAGTGGATTTATTATGCCTCCTCTGCCTGAATGTTCATAGCACATTATGTAACAATTCTGACTTTGCTCAAATTTGTTCTTATATCTTAACAAAACCCCCTATATCACTTTCATAAACAAAGGCTCATACAGGTTTCATACCTGTATCTCTCAGAAAGTCTTACCTGCTGGAAATTTCACGTCAGAACAAACAATCCAGTTGGGCAAACCAGAAAAGTGAATTCATTCCCTTCCAAGACTAAGTATGTATAAATTTTTTTAAACAGCAATGTGATCAATATATGCAAATTAAGCTCACATATCAAGAGTCCTTTCTGTCAGCGCCCTAAAACTGAGGTAGTAAATTAATCAAGGATACAACAACATGGGACTGTGTCATCCATAACAGAAATTTATGTAGATATATAAAAATCTCTTGTTTGGACTGGAGAGGACAATGAATATTACCTAAACAACCAGCATGAAATATTGACTATAAGAAGACTGATCAAGAGAGTTAAAATTTCCTATGAGCAGTTTTAATTGTCTTTAAACTTCATCAAGGATTTAAAAATTTGAACACAACACTGACTTCTTTTAATCAAAACCAGATTTATGTCTAATAAAGTAAGGATAGTACTGACTTCTGAGATTATCAAATCCAGGGGACTGGGAAAAAATTACTAACACTCAGGGGGGAAAATTATTTAATTGATCTAATTGCTTATTTTTTTAGGTTTAAGCACAGTTTATACTTTTTTCTCCTCCACTATGAACAAATGTATTTTATTTTTAAAACTGGGATTCTTTGGAATGAAAAAAAAAACACCAAAACCAGACTTTTTTGGGGGTAGGTAAAGAAAGATTTACCTACCTGCAATGCTAAAGCTTAGTTCTATGGATTTCTCTCTCATTTCTTCACTCTGAAAACGTACACGACAAGATTAAACACAAATGATTTATGATCCTCTTATCTTTAGAAAAGCTGAAGAAACAATGCTTAACTGTCATGCAAATGAAATGAGAATTTGAGATTTGAATTCTTAAGCAAAGATAAAAGTGTGGTTGAGTAATTGTGGACTAGAAACAAATCTGCAAGAAATCTTTCTCAAGAAACAGAAAACTTTGCCAAACAAATTGCTAGCTCAAATCTCAAAACTCTTATTCTCACAAAAGTAAATGCTAAGAAATCTGTCCTTTGAAGTCATTACCTATTTTTAATTCAGAAAGACTTTTTTACATTGCCTTCATCTGACTCCCAAACAGAAGACTGAATTGGGATGTCTGGTGGATTACTGACGTTAACAGCTCTTGACAGGCTGCTGTAGCTGTGGAACTCCGGCTTGAACCATGTCTGCTTGCAGTTCAGTGTTGGGCTGTGTGAGCGCGTCCGCGTGTGAGTGCGTGCCTGGGAGTGTGAGGGCATGTCTGAGAGTGTGCAAGGGTGTGAGTTGTCAAATCAGGATTATAAACATACATTTCTTATTTTGAAGCCTCAAAAATCCCTGAGGAGGTATCATACACAGAAATCTGAATTTTGATTATTCTCAATTTAAAATGGAAATATTGGACTCTGGTCAAAGCCTAGTGCTGTTTGTTGTTTATACTTATCTATTAGAAATAGGGCCAAACACTGAGGGATCATTTACTTTATGATGCTATTATTTTTATTTGTACATCTTTTTGCATTAATCCATGATATTTTCCATGAATAGCCATTGATATTTCTTAGTTTTCTAAGTGATGTACACAGGCTTCATCTCTTTGCTACTGGCTCTCTAATAACGTATATATGCAGTTCTTACAATGCAGCTATCTTTGATGAAAGCCCTCTATAGTATTATACTTAAATCAGAAATACAGGCAATCATGTTTCTCAACTTGCTGAGACTTTATCACCAGTGCCTTTCACCTCCCATAGAGATTTACAAAGCAAAGAAGATGTAAGTTCTGGTATATTTTAGCATTGCAGGAGTAGTAAATTGAAAGGACAGCATCAATCTGCAGTAGATGAAGACCAGGACTGCTGTGTTTTGAAATTATGTTGCCATTGTAGATGACCAGAAAAAGAGAAAAGCAGTGAAAAATACAGTTCTGTACAACTTACAGTTTTTGTCACTTTTCTAATATGTTTGTTATTTTTCTAAACATTTTAATTAATTCTCTGTTGTAATATTTAACATACTTTTTTACATAATGTCCCGATTTGCTTTTGGAACATAGTTATTTGTATAGAACTACTGAAACATTTGTTCCTAATGGAACAATACATGCAAAGCAATGTTAAACGTGATTTAACTTTACGTACATGAATAGTTCACCAAGCTCATTGTATTTACTTTACATACATGAATAGTTCACCAAGCTCATTATATTTAAACACATGCATATATAAGATTAGTTTACATAAACATTATATAAGTCCCTAATCTTTACTTTTTCTTGATTACAGTATTTGTTATTTTCAGTTTCACTTCTACCTGAGTCGAGGTTCACTGCATGCAAGTACCAGAATTACTCTTCTACTTGTTTGCTTGTAACTGTTAAATGCCTTCCCACCCATCACAGCTGGTAAATATTAGCAAATTGCACAGTAATTTCATTATTCAGATGAAGACATTCATTTTGGTTAACATTTGGGAACTAACAAAAATATCTAAGCTGAGATATATATGTCTTATGTCTCCTGACACAGGAATGAGATAGGAAACTCAAAGCCAGATTCTTATTCCTTTGTAGAGTACTTTGATTTTCTGAAGCAGGAACAGGTAGCCACTGCCTTTCTCATTTCTTTTGATTTGATTGTTTCCTCTTCAAAATGCCTTATTACAACTTTGCTATAAATAACTTTCAGGATCTCAGAAGTGAACAACACAGGGAAAATGCTCTACAATCCCAATAACTCTTCCATAACTGGAAAACTGAGAAGCAGGCATCCACTTTAATGAGAAGTTTTCAGCTCAAGGAAATACAAAACTCTTCAGAGAAGTTACATAAATTACTCAGCTGTAGATCATGCTGTACTGTATTTTGAATTCACTTGCAGTACAAAATGGTACTTGTTAAACCAGCGTGGGTCTGCCCTTTCTGCCTACCCAGTTTGCACATAACCTGATACTGACGGGCCTCTCAGAGAAGAGGGAGAACACTTGAGAAGAGGAGAACGCTTGAAACTTGGTTCTTCTATGTCATGGAAGACTCCACTAAGCACTGAGCTGCTGTAGAAGATACAGATTTCCTCCAGGTATATATTTAAATCACAGAATCACAGAATCTTAGAATGGTTTATGTTGGAAGGGACCTTAAAGATCATCTAGTTTCAACCCCCCTGCCATGGGAAGGGACACGTCCCACTAGACCAGGCTGCTCCAATAGCTGTTGTGTTTGTGGAGCTGAATCCTATCAGAGCAGAATTGTTCTGAAGACACGTGGGGAGAGTCTCCTCTGGGAAGGCAAGCAGATCATGAGCAATCTGGATATCTTTAGTGGGTGTTTGAGGTAACTGCTGATGAATATATTGCTTCCAAGAGATGAAAAGTTTGGGGCAAAAAAAATTTTTCAGGCATACGTAACTGTCGTGGAAAACCCAAATGTTCCTACAAGCTTTTGAATATTCATGGACTAAAAAGTTTTAAGGATCCAGACCTTTATTGTATTTATCTTTGTTCCATTGTAAAGATTTAAATAGTTTTCTGAATTTTTGTCTGGATCTTTGCAAGTGCCCGTTATGGCCTTGTTCATGACATATTGCACTACAGAATAAGAGCGTGAAATGGAGAAAAGTAGCCTTTACCTCCTTCTGCATTGCACAGTAGCAGGAAAATGTCTTCATAATGTATTCACAAAAGCTGATGTTCCATTTATGTAGCTACAACATATTTGTTTCCCTTAGAAGTCATGTTATGTGGATCTCTGTCCTGGGTCAGGCTGTGCTGGTACAAGTCCAAGTATAGGTTGCAGTTCTGTAGCAGTGCCACTGTTTTAGTACTCTAATTATCAGTCCTCCACTTGATTTCAAGGAGACTGGAAGTCACAGCAGTTGTGAATGTAGTCAGATAAATTCCAGTTTCTTATTGTAATAAATTTAAGTGGGAAATACTTTATCCCTAGCAGAACATATGAGCTGGCAATTTTGAAGGAAATACATATTTTACTTTTTCCTTTGGTCTTACACATGTCATTGGAAATCCAATCCAAAAGTTTTGTCAAGTAAGGTTGTGCTTTCTTTTGCCTCTTCCATGATCCCCATATTTTTGTCAAACTTCGGTACTCATTGACTGAGGAATTCACTAATTCCTATAATGTTTTAAGAAAAATTGCTTTTGCGAGTCAAAGGGCTGAGCTGCTTTCCTTTTCTCTACTCGGTGCTATTAGGGAAAAAAGAACTAAATCTGAATAAAGGAAAGCCCACAAACAGTAGAGAGAACCAAAAATGTGATTTCCTAAGGGAGTCGGAAAGGTCTGAAATCCAGCAGGGGATAAAAGAAACATTCATTATACTTCTCTGCCTTCCTTTGGGCTAGTTCTGCCCTGCCAGATTTGCAGGACCTCTGCAGAAATTGTATGTACTTTTCATTTGTCTTCAATGTTCCTGGCAGCAGTTTTGCAGGACTTTCACTGATTTGTATGTATTTATAATCAGAAGCTTTGTCTTCTGGCTATATAGGGAAGCCAGCCTACCTAATATTCACTCACAGAATACGTTTTTCGCTAGCACAAAGCAAATATGTTAATAAGGGGATTGTATACTAATATCTCCAGGTGCTCCAATTGACTGAGGGTGCTTTACCTACACCCTCATGAAAAGTACTCTATGTAAAAAGTAGAGTTGTAAGCATTCAAATATTTTAACATTCTATCTTTGTTTCAGAAAAGGTGTAGCCACAAAGGAAAACTATTTTTTTAATTGAAGTATGTATTATATACTGATATAAGGAAAAAATTATACTCTCAAAGAACTATTAAAATAAATCTGTTGATATGGCTGGATTTAAAAATGAAGAAAAAATTTCTTTGGTCAGTTTTTTCCAGAATTTTGTCAGAGTAACCATTTCTAGTTGTTACCAGTGGTCCAGCTCCTTAAATAGAACCCATTAATCCTTTGGAAGGAGACAGATACTTTTTGTAGGTTTTCAAAAAAATGCTTAAATTAAAATCCTGTCCGGAACAAGCCAATAATTAATAATCTATATATCAATTTCAAAAGTAAAGTGACTTAATATGATGTGGCCCAAATACAATATTCACCACACAATGGGGTACCCATAAACTTAAAATTAGTAAAGTTAAAAAAAAATAAATCAGTTTATATAAACTTGAAACAAAAGTTAAGATCCTAAAGATTCAGGAAATGAAAAAAATACGACTGTCCCATATTGATTTTTAACAATGCCTTTTTTTAGGTGCTTATATTTTAGGTCTGTAAGTCTGAATATTGATATGATTTAATTTAAACTTCTAACTTCTAACACCAGATGTTCATACAATGATACTACCACTCTGTTCATATTTCTTTGAGCTCTTCAGAGTTTTTAGCTGAGGTGGAATAACAATGGTCAAAATCAAAAACTAACCGGTAGCAATTGTGATACATTTTCTTCAAGTTGTGTGCATTTTGAAGTAAACTCAAAAAAAAAGAATAATTTTAACAAAAACTCATCTATTCCCTTGTTTTCTTATATTTGTTTATAGAACAGTAATCAGCAGTATGTTTAATGGGGGCGATAAAAGACCAAGAAATAATGACTTATAGAACTTTCCTTTTGAACCAATTTATCAAATTCAGTGGGGTTTATGTACTATTTATATTTTATCTTTCTGATATTTTTTTCTTGTCTTTTCTCAAATAAGTGATGGAAGATTCAAATGCTCTGTCTCCATCTCCTGGCAGATTAGAACTAAACAAAAAATGTGGACTGGAATGCATGAACCTGACGAGGAAAAATTAGGAAGAATAAAATTTCTGTTTCTAGACTTACTTGCAGCTTTTCCCCATTTCTAAAATAATTTCAATTTATAATAGTGTAGAGGAACAGAAAACAATGATAATTTTATGCAGATAGAGTCAAAAGATTCTATCACTTTGTCAATAACTAATAGAAGTTCTTCAACCCCAATATTCCATTAGAAAAAAAACAGGATGACACCATTTAATGTACTGGAGAAATGCCATTTTACAGTAAACGAGTATTTGAAGATTTTTTAAATACCTAGGTTGATAATTTAAAACAAATGTTTAATTTTCATTTGATTTAACTTTCATTTGTTGATATGCCTAAAACTATAGTCATGTTTTTGCTCTAACTGGTTTACCTGGAAATAATGTAAATTTTCATGATGATTACCGTATGATAAATTGCATTTACCTTATGTGATTTCCATGTAATTCTGAGGTTTGTTTACCTCCCCACCCTGCTGGTATTATAGATATTACCACAGATCATATTCCCAAATGTGGTCTATAATTTATTTTGGATAAATGGTAAAATAAGGTTAGAGGAAATTACAGCAGATAGACTTCTTTCATTAAAAGCAAAGCTTTATACCGGTTAATAATGCTATGCAAATCAATTAACAATTGACACACAAGTGTAAGGAGGAATGACATTAAAGATAGTCTGAAAAGAAAAAGTTGCTATTGCAACTCTTGTCAGATGACCTTTGCATACAGCTTATATTAACATGTTTTTAAACTTAAAATCTTCAAGGCATTAACTATATCATACTCAAGTTGAAAAATTAGAACAGCCCTAAATTTGGTATATCAACTCTCAATCCATTTATCTGAGTAATACTTTGCAAAGTAATACAATACATTTTATTACAATACAATAAGTTTTATTACAAAGTAATAAAATACATTGTGAGAAATACAAATGCAAAACATTGGACACTGTCCCACACAACCTCCTTGTCATAGATTTGATGGATGGACCACTTCGTGGATAAGGAATTGTCTGGATGGTTGCCAGTCAACAGCTCAATGTCCAAGTGGAGACCAGTGACAAGTGGCATTCCTCAGCGCTCAGTATTGGGACCAGTGCTGTTTAACACCATTGTCGGCAACGTGGGCAGCCAGATTGAGTACACTCTCAGCAAATTTGGTGACGACACCAAGCTGTGTGGCACGGTTGACAGGCTGGAGAGATGGGATGTCATCCAGAGGGACCTGGACAGGCATGAGAGGTGGGCCTGTGTGAACTTCATGAAGTTTAACAAGGCCAAGTGCAAGGTCCTGCATGTGTGTGAGGGCAATCCCAAGCACAAATACAGGCTGGGTGGAGCATGGATTGAGAGCAGTGCTGAGGAGGAGGACTTGGGTGTGTTGGTTGATGAGACGCTCAACATGAGCCAGCAGTGTGCACTTGCAGCCCAGAAAGCCAACCGCGTCCTGGGCTGCATCAAAAGAAGTGAGGCCAGCAGGTTGAAGGAGGTGATTCTGACCCTCTACTCTGCTCTGGTGAGACCCCACCTGGAATTCTTCATCCAGCTCTTTTGTTAAGGTCCCCAACAAAAGAAGGACATGGACCCATTGGAGTGAGTCCAGAGGAGGGCCACAGAGATGGTCAGGGGGCTGGAGCACCTCTGCTAAGAGGACAGGCTGAGAGAGCTGGGGTTATTCAGCCTGGAGAAGGCTCTGGGGAGACCTTATAGCAGCCTTCCAGTACCTAAAGGGGGCCTACAGGAAAGACGGGGAGGGACTCTTTATCAGGGAGTGTAGTGATAGGATGAAGGTAAAGGTTTTAAACTGAAAGAGGGGAGATTTAGATTAGATATTAGGAAGAAATTCTTTACTGTGATGGTGTTGAGACACTGGAACAGTTTGCCCAGAGAAGCTGTGGATGCCCCATCCCTGGAAGTGTTGAAGACCAGGCTGGATGGGGCTTTGAGCAGCCTGGTCTAGTGGGAGGTGTCCCTGCCCATGGCAGGGGGGTTACAACTACATGATATTTAAGGTCCCTTCCAACCCAAAGCATTCTATGATTCTATGAGTTATTTGAATAATCTCAAACAGTTTCGAGGTATGATTCCTTCCCAGGTGCTATCTGCCAAGCATGCTCCCTTTCCTCTGAAGAAAAGGAAATAACTCACGTTTTCTTCTTTTTCTATTCTACCTTTTTATTTGGAAGATGTTTCCAGTAAATTGGGCCTGTCCTTATATATACCTGCAAGTGCAAGAGTGGGAAAGAAAGATCTGTTGCCCATCTACTGATCTAGCTCATCTGAGATAGGGGCCAAGCAAGTACCTGTTAATATACTCTTGATACAGTCCCATTTCTTGTAACAACTGACAGTTTGTCCACTGGTGTTATTAGCATTTCTTAAGTAAAGATATAAGAAAACTTGGAATGATTTTTGCTACCAAATAGGTCTGAATGGAGGATGCTTTTTTTAGTACTTAATCACAAGATACAGAAGCATTATGCTTAGTATACACATTGTCACTGCATATATAGGTAAATGAGACCATATCACCTTTATAGAGTGCGTAACATTTTGGGATTTTTTTTTCTTTTTTTTTTTTTTAACAGCCAGTACAAGGCTATTTTTTATATGCTAGGTAGACAAATTAAAGAGACCTGGTGATCTGTCAGGGTGTTAATAGAAACATTTCTGCACTAGTGTACTACAGAATGACACTTGTATTCTCTTTTTTTTGGGTGGGGGGGAGTGTTTGTTTTTGAAATTTAGACAGTTACAGAACGCAGTGATGAACTGGTGTTCTGTATTTATGGAAGGGTTTTCCATAATGATATCATTATCTCTTATATTAGTTAGGATTATAAGGAATATCCCCAGTGGTTTAATGTGTTGTCAATATTATAAAATTATAAATTTTCAAAATTTCTTCTCCTTGTAGGTCTCCAGTCTTCCCCCAAGTATTATCTACTAATTTTCATTATTAGTTCCATTTCAGAACGCTGTTCAAAGAAAGTATAAAGAATAACGAGTGTATACAAATAATATATATTTTACTTCATTAAAAAACAAAACATGCTTATCATTACTAACAGATTAACATTTACACTGGTATGTAGGTTTAGCAAAACAGGGGAAGATTTTATTGAAGAATTCTTTCACTTACTTACAAAATATTTTCTTTGAAGAACAAAGAAAATAGAAACAAATTCTGTAACTGACCTTTACCAATAAAACTGTGGAGTCTGTTGTCTTTGGAGAATGTTTAATAAAGAAGAGAAAACATGAAAATGCCACTTTTTATTTACTTGTCTAAGATGTGTTTAATTCATCTTATTTGATATTCCTCCAGAGGAAAAAAGAAAAATCTATCAGCATGATTAGAAGTAGTATTTTACTCATATAGGAAGAAAGAATTATCCTAGCATAGGTTTTACTACTGCCTATCTCAGTTTTAGCTTACAGGAAGAATGATAAATAAGATTTATAGAGACAGACTACCCAGTTTAAAGAGTGCTTTGAAATACATGGTACTAGAGGAAAGGTTACGTTTAGAAACCTGTGCTACAGATATTGATTTAAAAAATAGAGATGTATTTTAAAAATTTTAAATAAAAGGAGGAAAACACTGAAGTTTCCAGAAACCAAAGTCGTGACTTCATGTTTTCTTTAATATTCAGTCAGTATTGCAGTACTGAAGTTCAAGGCTTACTGCATCATCAAATAAGAAATAAGTTTCCAAAGTCACACTTCTGTTCATCATGGATAAACACATTCACAGAAACATATTACACAAGATTGCCACTGTCAGACCGCTAATTATAAAATATTAGGGGTCAATTTTCCACATTAACATTAATGAAAGCTCTATACAGTCATTGAACAAAGTGTTATTGTGTGATAATAACATGCCCAGTAAGACTGTAAATCACAGCAATGAAAGCCTATTCACACCTACAGTAGGTGCATCATTACTCTGTAACACCTGAACACCTCTAGTGTGATTCTAAAACACATTTCCACTATATGAAATACAAGGAATTATACATTGATTTAACTCATTGAGAATATTAGGATGTTTTCTTATAATCTACCTTAGAAATATACGAAAAAAAATCCACCCCTTTTTTTTTAGCACACTGAATTCCCAAGAGTTTGTAAAGTATAAAGAAGTGTATGCTTCTGTTAACCTACGGTTTTTACAGAGTGCTGGATTTTTGTCATATTATTCAAAGTTTTTCTGGGATAGCTTTTGCCTTCTCATATGCCTCCACTGAAAAATAAAATCTATCGATCAACAGTGTAAAGTTTGTGAATGTAACGTAAATAAACATCAGAGAGGTTGGAGCTCAACTGTGTTATTTCTCCTTCAAAAGATCAGTGAGATCAGAATGAGTGTGAAGCACTTTGCTATTGCACATGGTCTTGCCTCACTGGTGTCTATGAATATATACATGCACATAAATCTCTCCTTTAGCTGTGAAGAAGGAAATAAATTTGGATGCTTATGTAAAATATAAATTGCTCGTTTAGTATGTGACTTTAAATGTTTCCATCTTACAATGTAACAATGTTGGTGACCAAGCTCTTCTGCCTCAGTGAGGAACATACTTTGCTTGCAGAGGTGCACTGTGAAATGGAAACTTCTTCCTGTTTTCATCACTGACTTCAGAGAACCCAGGGCAAAAGAAGGATGATAAAGATTCTCTTTGGCTAATATTAATTAATATACATACTTAATATAGCTAGTATATTTAACATAAATTTCTCTTTGATCAGCCTCTACTATGTTCTTCTGTATAATTTAATGGGAGCCTTTTTCATTTTATTTTTCACCCACCTGCAGAAATACGTTATCTCCTAGTGAGTAAACTGGGCAGTTGCTTCTCCAGCTTCATAGTTCCAGAAGATTTAGGCTGGATTTACACGATTTCTCAGAAACAGACCTTACTCTATCATGTGTTTCACTTACACCTAGCTACAGCCTCAAACAAAGGCCTTCCTCATTCAGATGGTATTAGTGAATTTTAAATTTGTACTTCAAAGCATTGAATGCACTTAATTTGTCACTGAATTATATTATGCAAGGATGAATTTAACATAGGAACATAGCACGATCCTATCTAGCAGGCAGAAAGTTTCACGTTGCAACTCCCTCCATACTACATTGCATATTATGGCTGAACCTCATTTTATTTTGGTGATATAAGGGTCTCTACCCCAGAAAGCTACATTTTATTTATATTTGATGTGAGCTGGTTCCTTGATCAACTTGATGACTGGAGTATTTATGTAGTTTTGAGGTGACTCAAATTCCTACAGGACTAGATAGGAACTGAGCAATGACTTTAATAGTGTTAATGTTTCCTAAATTATGGGCATACATCCCTAAAGAGACAAATAGGCACCTGTATGTATTTGAGGATCTGAACCTTAGTTATACCTATGAAAGGCGGACACTATTATTGGCTCCGGGAGTGCCTTAAGTAATATCTGGATAAAAGTAACAGATTATTACCCAAGACTGAAAATAACATGCCATTATTTTTCTTGAATATAGATAATTATCTGTTCTGTAAATCCAAAGGTAATCTACTTTTTAAAAATTTTCTACATAGAAAAGAAAAAAATATATAGTTTAGTTATTATATTTGTGAATATAATAAACACTTATGGCGTCCTTTTATATTCATTATATTTTTGTCCCAGTTCCTTGTCAAGGCATTGAGTTTACAAGGATTCTTGCTATTATTATTTGAAAGGCAGCACTGTAATTCTTACTTCTGTGGTTTCATGATAGGCTGTGACACCTCTGATTACGATGTGTCACTTTCAAAGGACATGTAACAAACTTTCTAGCTGAAGTTTATATCCAGGATCTGCAAAACTGTCAGAACTGCACAAAACATAGTGTAAAAGGGCACTTATCTCTATAACAGAAAACAAGAGAAAATGTGATAACTTTTGCTTCATTTTGTTCTGATGGTAATAGGGATATGAAGGTTGTACAGGCAGGTGACTGCTTACTCATTGTATAATACAGTTAATGAGCTGCATTTGTGACATTAGTATAATCTGTCTGGTTCATAATGTACTATAGCACATGCATTATTCCACTGAATGATTTATGGGATCTCTATTATGTTGTAATGCATTTCCTAGGGTAATAGATGAGTTGGATTATCTTGTGTTTCCTAGTTTTGTACAATTTGTATAATTGGCTTATAAGTCATCATATTTCATTAACCAATGAGAATGACTTTGATGACAGGTGCCCCTTCATTAATTAAACATTTCCTTTTTTTTTCTAAGTATCTCCTAAACTTTTCTATTATTTACAGGCTTTCTTGTTACTATATTTGTGTGCACTATTCTATAGTAAGTTATTTAAATGTTAGCTCATAGGAATCAAAAACTCTTCCAAAAGCTAAAAAATATTTTAATTAATTCATGAACAAATCTTAGCCTAGATCAATTTCCTAAGGAAATAGGTCTTTTTCTAAAATTTTACATCAATATGTCAGTCTGTCTGTTCCCCTTTTCCACCATTCTCAATCTAGTCTGGTGGAGGTAGATCTCAAAATTGTTAAATTTCTTCAAGTTTTGTGAATATCAGTACCTGGTGCTGGTTGAGGGGAAAGACACTGAAAGTAATCTTATTATGATGAGAACTAAGCCCCTCTTTTTCCCTGTTGAATATATGTGACTTGTTAATCAGCAACATCCCAAATAGCCAAATTGTACAATCTTTTGCTGAGGGATTGCAGTGGGAGAGGGAGAAAAAGAATTGGGGAATTTGAAGGCAGAAGAAGCCAAAGCAAGGGAGGACAAGACAGGCCAATACTAGGCAAAGCAAGGAAAGGAAAAGAAGGTATTTTAGTGTCAGGTGCTTTTAGGAACATGCAACAGAGCTGAAGTTATCACAGCAGGAGGGCATGATAGAACACTGGGCCAGATAGAGCCTTGAGATACAAATGATTTTATTGCATGCTAAATATGTATAATGTGTTCCTATCTCTAAAGCTGTGGGTTTGGGTTTTTTAAACAGAAACTTACAAACATCATAAGTGATCTGGGTGATGGGATCAAGTATACGCTGATGAAGTTTACTGTTGACACCAAACTGAGTGGGGAAATGAATACTTTGGAAGGGAGAGACACCCTGCAGGAAGACCTGGAGAGGCTGGAAGAGTGGGCTAACAAAGACCTTGTGAAGGTCAACAAGGATAAGTGTAAGGTCTTGCACCTTTGCAAACAGAATCCAGGAGTGCAGCATGGGCTGAAATCTACCCAGCTGGGGAGCAGCTCTGTGGAAAGGGGCCTGGAGGTCCTGGTGGAGAACTAGCTCAACATGAGTGAACAGTGTGCTGCTGTAGCAAAGAAAGCCAACAGGATTCTGGGTTGCATCAACAAGGGCATCACCAGCAGAGACAAAGAAGTCATTATCTCACTCTACTCAGCGCTTGTCAGGCCACACCTGGAATACTGTGTTCAGTTTTGGTCCCCATCATACAAGAAAGATGTGGACAGGCTGGAAAGGGTCCAGAGAAGGGCCACCAAGATGATCAAAGGACTGGGAAGCCTGCCATATGAGGAAAGACTGAGAGAACTGGGTTTGTTCAGCCTTGAGAAAAGGAGGATTAAGGGAGATCTTATTACCATGTTCTGGCATTTAAAGGCTGGCTACAAAGAAGATGGAGTCTCATTTTGCAAGGAGTCACACGGAAAAGACGAGGGCTAATGGGTACAAGTTACTCCTGGGGAGATTCTGATTGGACACAAGAGGAAAATCTTTCACAATGAGAACAATCAGCCATTGGAATAATCTCCCCAGGGAAGTGGTGGATTCCCCCACATTTGACACTTTTAAAATTCAGCTGGGCAGGGTGCTGGGCCATCTTGTCTAGGCTGTGCTTTTGCCAACAAAGGTTAGACCAGATGATCCTTGACGTCGTTCCAACCTGGTATTCTATGATGATGAAAGTGGAATATATTTATTATAAGCAGACATCTCAGAACAAGTCTGCTGCCAGTGTCCTACTGATTGTGGTTCCCCATTTCAGTCCAGTCCAAGAATGTTCTGGGTCTGGTCATTGCACACAAAAAAATACACCTGGGCAAGGAATGTATATGGTAAGCCATACGGATGAAAATTAGGTAGCTGGTCATTAGGTTCTCTCATGATTTTTGTTACAATTTAACAAAACAAAAAAGTCAGATCTTCTAGAAATTTCTACTGAGGGACTTTGGAGACTGCCAAATCTCTGGGTTTATGTTTCAAATTTTGTTCTGCCAATTACATTTAGGTAATTTTTAAATTAGGTATTTCCAGAAGTGTTACCCTATAATGAAAATGCACAGTATCCTCAAATATAATGACTTGACATGTAGGGACTATACAGGTGAAAAACAGTTAAAAATAAATATTTAATCTGCTCATTTGTAGTGATATGCACTTCTAAAGGAAATGTAGTCTAATTTTATACAATAATATAAATATTTTAAGGAGCAATTTTTCAAATCTTAACTATTACGTCTCTTTGATAAGATATACATTTTCAATAAGATAATAGAATACTTTGATTTCCACAGCAGAAAGTTACGATTTCTTTTATCTTATGCACTTTACATAGAAGTAAGAAAAAGGCAAGAAAGTAAATTCATCATAGTTATGTGTAAATGATATGTTCATCATTAGAAAAAAAGCCAAAACAACTACAATTTGCTCACATTTTTCTCCCTTGCAAGTTTAAAATTGTGATAACTACAGTATATCCAAAATACCAAGTATGTCAAGATTCCACTTAATGATGGCTCATTGTATTGTATATTTACAGACTGCAATTTTTTGAATCCTAGCCCCAAAATAAAAATGCACAAATATATACATTTCTCATATATTTAGACCGTTAGTAAATCCAACCTTCACCTTAGATTCCTCAGTAGAATAGACAGAAAATAAGTTTAATAGTATTTCCAGAGGTTAACATACCCAGCCTTTCGTGAACCAAGTTATAAAGTGAATGAGTTCCAGAATAAAGAACGCTCGCAGAGAATTGCTCTTTCACTGTACTTCTCTTAGAAAACCTTTCATTTGGGGGAAAGCAAGTGGGGACTTGATTTTGCTGCAAAGAAAGAGGAGTCCAAGTTAAACTTCAGAAGCAACTTGCTATCTGATTTGGCCTAAGAAATTTTATTTTTAGATCTTAAACTTCTGGGAGCAGGGACTAACTTCTGTTACACATTTTCAAAAAAAAAAAAAAAAAAGGTCTTATGCTTTAATGGAGACAACTGTGGGCTCAAACTCCCAGGTGAAGTAAAGTCTTCCATTCTCCCACAAAAAGCTACCCCACACCTCAGCAGTTTCTATTCATTTTCTATTGGTATAGATATGTGATTCTTCTCCTCTTGTACTGGCTTTTTTGTATTTAGCTCTGAGGGACACCACTTTTTTCCTTTACTTAGGTATGTGATTTGTTCAAAGAGGCTTGATAGCCACCAGGGAGGTTGTTGGGGCTTTTTTTAACTAAACCTTATACTTATCTTTTCATTTCTTTCCCTTGGCACATCTTTTTTCCAGGGAAAAGTAAAGTGAGATAAAAAAAGAAAAACCTAAATTTTTTGAAATTGTTTTCTCTTTTTTTTCATCCACTGCCTGCAGTTGGAATGATTCTTCATGTGAAACAGACTTCATGAAGTGATCTATTTAAGCATTTCAGTTTGAAATGTTTTTTAAAAGACAGTTCCTTTCTGGAATGACTGTAATTGGCATGCTGAAATGTGAACATTTTCTTTTACAGAAAGAAAATAATGTATTGTCATTTTTTTTTCCCTATTCAGTAAGAAATTTGAGAACTTATTTAATTCAGTATCTATTTGATTGAATTATCTAATTGAAATTTTATTGGTCTAGCAATTGGTAACCCATTTCTCCATATGAAGATCAATAGTTTACTGTCATTGATGAATGGGTTTATCTGATATTACAATTAAGGACAAAAAACTCTATTGTATTAGTTGACCATTTGAAAACCAGAATTACTGTTTTTTCAGACAGCAATTGACAATTATCAAGTTAATGTTAAAGGGTAATATGTTAGGCTGATACCAGGTTAAAAAAAAAAAGTTGTAAAAAAAAAATAATAGTTTAGTCATTAAAAGGGAGAAATAGACATTAACTGAGTCTCATCATATGCCATCCACTGCTAGCAAAGCCATGCCTAAATAATAGGCTGTAATTTTCTGGTAGCAGGTGATTTTTGACTCTCAGTATTGCAGACAAAGTCCTAGGGAGAAGTTCTTTGCCTATATAAGCTGATTAACGTGATTCATTTTCAAAACTGGCTTTCGGCTTTTTAATAGCACTGCATTTCTAAAGTCCAGGTTCCTGTATTCTATGTAGTGGACATTTCCTATACTGGTTTTCTGTGTTCTCTAGGAATAATTCTGTATGTCTCAATGGAATCTAAAGATTCGGCTTGACAACTAGAAAGCAGAATAAGTTTAGCTAAAAGGAAAGGCTCGTCATAGGATGTGACTTTGCCATTACTGAGAGATTTAATTGTCTTCTATGCTAAGAGTATATGATTTATTATATATAATTATGATATATATAGCTTCAAAACTTACCCAGGGTGAGAAATACACTAGTTAACTCATGTCTTCTGTACCTTTATTGAGGTTAACACTCTTCCCTGAACATTTCCTGCAAATGCACAAGCATATACCTACGTAAATCATAGGATTGTATCTTAAAAATCCACTGACATATTCTAGGGCATGCTCCAGTCAATTCAAATATCATTAAAGAAAGGGACAGTAATAGGTATCTTCCAAAGAAAATTACATGTGCAGTGTCTTCCGAGGTGACAACTAACGGAAACCTAGAAGTGTTAGGACCAAGACTGGACTGTTCCTGGATGTGCACAGATGAAGAGCTTTAGGAAGACAGAGAAGCCCAGAAACTGAGCTGCTTAAAGACCTGAAGATTAGATTTAGATGGAAGCTGAGGGTGGTCTTTCAGTGTCTCCATTTTTGTTTTAAATTCCTAATCTTAGGATCTTATTAAATCTTATTACTATAAATTCTACATATAGGCATTCACTTCTTGCCTGGATTTTGGCCAGGGTTGTCATTCTGTATTGGCTCTCACTTGCCTTCTGCTGTAATAGTCTTTACACTTTTATCCAAAAGAAGAACAGTTACACTAACCAGATCAATAAAGGCACCAGCAACTCAAACTTCAAACACACATTGACGGTACTCTCTGTGGAAATTGCTGAAATATAAAACTTCTCCTTGTCTCCCAGATCTTTAAAAGTTTCAGGTTCTGATTCTCAGTCACATTAACAACCACTTTAAGATTAGTGAAACAACTTCTATCATTAAGGGTCTTTAGAGATATACTTGAGGGATCAGGTTTTTGGTTTTATATCCATTACTTAGCCAATGATACTGAGAATGACATTTCTTAGTTTGTAAATGACATAAAAGTAAGGGACCAGTAAACATGGGGAAGACACATCTTTAAAAAGCTGGAAGAAATGAGAAATGTTCTTTCAATACACAAAACTGCAGAATAATGAATCACAAGACTGCAAAACAAATCAAAGGGTGACTGCTAAATGAAAAGATATTACAGCATCTGACCTTGAGAAAATTTGTGTGCAGTGGTGAAGAAATCCCTAAAGTCTTCATCTCAACTTGCCAATGCCAATTAAACATAAGAGACACTAAGTTGCATTGTTCAAGAAACACAAAATAATTCACAAAAAGTAGTAGTGATGCACGAAGCTCTGAGTACATCCCAGATAATACTTTCTGTGCTGGTCATCAGTACTCCTTTTCATATTAAACAGTGTTATGTACTTTTTTTTTTTTTTTAGAAGACTATTATGAAAAACAGATACAGCTGATACAAATATGAGTAAACTTTGGCTATGAATATAAACTGAAAACACGGTGCGCTAGAAAAGAGACCAAACTAAAATAATGCTTGGAATTACAGAAGGAACAATAACATGCTGTTCCTTTCTGTCTATAAACAGACAGTAACTTAGGAATGTGGTTCAAAGGAAACTGTCAGTAAAAACTAAAAATTAAATGTTAAATGATGAGACAGTATAAAGCACAATGAAGGTGCATTACTGGCAGAAAGCCTTCTCGGGCAGAAAAAGGAGTAGAACTCTTCTGTAGCATACCTACTTCAATTAAGCTCTATGGTTTAACTATGTTTTTTTAAAAAAAAATTTTTAAAATTTGTTCTATATGTGCCACTGAAATACAACTCTCCTGACATGCTGATCCACCAAAATCAATGACAATTATGTCTATTATTTCTAAATTTTATATGCCTGAACTGAGAATTTGTATTTACAGTTTGAGTTTAGTACCTAACTTTACAGTAAAGGGAAGTCTGGAGGAGGGATTACTTAAACCGTGTACCGTATGTACCTGTATGAAACTTTAATTTGTTGCCCTAAACTAGTTTGTAGACATACGTGATTAAGAACAGGTAGTGCTTAAAAAGAGAAGTTGGTCATCTGTACTTGTATATACACTTATCTGCATACGAGTTAGTCCTAGTCACAGACAACATGCTCAGAGCTGGGAGAAGAAGGATTTAAATCTTCATCCTGAGAGGCTTTAATCTAAAGCTGTCAGGTATCTGACAGCCATCAGGTAATAGAAAGAAGTTGGACAGAACAGCCCTCTAGTTCAAGTGTTGAAGTTCAGCTATAGCAGAAAGAAAAAAGGAGAAATCAGGGGTTACATTCAAGACCTCTCAGGCAAAAGAGAAAACCAAAGTGCATTTGCCCATGCAAGCACTGAATGGTAGCTAAAAACTGGGGAGAATCCTTACACAAAAGGAATATATAAACAATAATTCCATCAAAGCTTAGCACGAACATGTTTGAGACAGTATTCAGAATTTTCCATTAGCTGAGGCAGATTCTTTCTATTATTAATTTATTTCCTTTTAGAGATCCTATTTTTTCTCCTTAGCTTCTCCTCAGACATTTTACAGGAGATGTCTACATATTCAGTGGTGCAAAATCTAGCTGAAAGCTATTAAATTAATTTTGGGTAACAATGTGGGCGCAAATTTCCACTAAATTAATTTCTACAAAGCTCCACTGAGGAAGCAGTTTGCAGGCATAGTTCTCTGACACTAGGTATTGTAGAAGGCAATAGCTGAATGCTAGAGAGCGACCGCTACCAGAGAGACTGAAGGAACGATGAAAATGATGAGATCATGCATATTTCACATCTTGGGCACTGACGAGATCTAAGCTAAATTGACCTGTGATCTAGATTGAGATGTAACTCAGAAGTACGTGTAGCCCTCATCTTGTCCTTAGTTCTTATGAAAGCACTCTGAAGTCAATGGAATTGCATGAGCTATATGTAAAGGTACTATGTGTCACTAGAAGAGATTATACTCAGACATATAGGTCCTAATTTCATTCATAAACAGCTTACAGTTGAACGTCCAGAGCGTTACCCTGTGCTTCTTTACCTTGGTTAATCTTTGATAATAAATCTGGCCCAAAACTGTGTAAGTAAAATACAAGGGGGAAAAAAAAATCCACCCCAAATTACATTCCTACATTCTTGCTTAAATCAATTACTTTTCATAAATGCATGTGATAAAAGCAAGAAAAAAATTGCTATTCAAGTAAATTTTGACCATTTTGTTTTTAAAATGCATGTTTTCTTCATGGGGATTTCTGTGGAGGTTACTTGAAAGCTGTTACATATACGTCTGTTTTACATATCTGAATATTCGTTTACCATCTGAAAATCAAAGCCTATTTCCTTCTGTCTCAGGTATCTGGCTTTTTACCTTCAGTAAAACCCTGAGTGAAAGTTTGCTTATTTTCTTCAACGTGGTTTCCCAGTTGTGAATAAAAGCATACACTGTGGTCTGTACATGTGTAACTGTGAACTGTTGGGTCTTGCAATTGTCATTTAGATAGCAATTTTAAATGATTGAGATAATTGTTTCTATCTATTATTTTCTATTTTAGTATCTCAGTAGCACATGCAAATCATGATTGGGATGGGCCTGATTCTATCAGCACAAAACAAATCATATTCCTTACTCTAAAGGTCTTACCAACAAAAAGGGAAGGATAACAAAAATTAACAATGTTATAACTAAAATAGTGAGCTGATGTGCTTCTGACCAATCATACAGAAGAACTAAAACTACAGGATACCAAGGGACAGCTTTTGCATAGTTGTTCTTTTCAGGGTTGAAGCATATCTCGGATATAAAAGCTGAAATTCAACATGGTACAACTCTCCAGTTCAAAAGACACATTGGACCACATAAGGTTACGTACTATTTGTCACAAGGGCTTATCTGAAACTCAAATATCGCGTACAGTTAATGATGGCTACTGTTGGTAGGTTCATTTTCCATGTAATGATGGTTCATTTTCGCTTAACAATTTTAAGTCAGTGCTGTACTAGTATTTCCCACTATGTGCACTGTTTTGTTTGGAAGAAGTTTGAAAGAAAATTTCTGACTAGAGCTGAGAAAAGTTAAAAAGAAATGATAATTTAATAAAAATCATTGCTAAATGATTAACTCCCCTTAAGCTGTTAACTAAAAAATCTCCAGTGCATGCAATAAATTGACTTCATAACTCTGGAAACAAAACACACAAAACAGCTTTTCTTTTTTTGAACAAAATTCTTTTCTGAAAAAAAATGCCCAAAACAACCAGCTAAGAAAAATAAAGGGAAATAACTTTTAAGAATGGATGGCACATTAATTAGAAATTAGCTGTCTCTTGTCTCTGGAAAAACAAACAACCAAACCTCAAGAAAAGTGTTTTTCCTACGTTATCATATATAAACATCCTGCTTCTTTTTCTCATCTGCAAAGCACAACTAAGCATGTCACTCTAAGTCTCTAAGAAGAAACTGTTCTTCAGAACATAGTAGAAATCTGCATGGTATAATCACACACACAAAAGTTAACGGGGACCATAATGTTTTAATCAGAAGTGAAAAAATAGGGATCCATATTTAGGAGTCTTGTCTTTCTGATATTAAGGTCAATGTTTACATTTTGCTCTGTTGTCAGTTATTCCATGACATCCTAACATTCCCTTTGGGTATCTGATAAAATATTTTCTGCCCAATAAACATTATCTCCTTTATTGCCCAAGTAAAAATGTAATCCGTGTCTTTCAAAGTAACTTGTTTTATCACATAGTCATCATGCACACTGTTTGCATTCAGGACTTACAGAATTCTTGTGCAGCACAGAAAACACCAGAAGAAAACTGGAGCCTTTCAGTGAACATCTTCTATTGTGTTTCAAGGGATAAAGAAAGAAAAAAAACATAGTGAACAAATTCAGAAGAGCATTCAAACCAAGAACCACAAATAAAGGACCATAACAGGAGCGTAATGCTTTTTAATCTTTTAGGTTTTGCTGGAGCCTAGCCCTGGGTGTCTGTTCACTTGAGTAGCCTCATGTTGCGCTCCTGCTTTGCTGTGCTGCGTGCATTCTTTTTCAAACTTCGGAGACCTGACTCCTGATCCACATCACAGCACAGTGACTCCAAGACTGACTTATTACAACACTGTGACTTCTTACTGTCACGCAGCTTCAGCTGCGGAGAGCAGAGTTTGTTCTGGTTCTCATCAATGTAATATCCGATTCATCTCATAGCTTCGCTAACACAGTGTGTCTCCTTGCTTGCAGACCTCAGAATAATACACTGGATGCATGTATTTGTGCGTCTGTGTGTTTGTGCATTGTGTTTTGTCAAGCTTACAGAAGGTCTCAAATATCTGCAAGGTATTCTTAAAATATTTAATACAGTTTTTAAATGTTTCCTTACAAAATAAAGCGAAGTACGGTCATAACAACATCCAAAGAAAGCAGTTAAAAGGGTTAGGAAGAGTCAGGTATCTAAATATAAAACACATGTGGAAAATAATAGAAATGAGAGGCTATTGTAACAAATACAATGTACACAGGACAACCATTCTCAGGCACTGAGGTCAAAAATATATGGAAAGGTCCATGTGCATGCTACTAAATTCTTCTGTCATGCAAACTAAAGCTGTATCAAAACTGCATATTAAGAGTAGTCTCTGGGCCATGCTACCTTGACTGTGGCTTGTAATTCTTTGGGTGAGTGATATTTGGCTAACACAAAAGCCAGGCCATCCTAACAGTATAACAAGTTAGGTGATTGGTTCCAGTGCTTTAGGAAGTTCCATGGCAATTTTGGTTTATTGTGATAAACTGTGGCATAGCTACAGACAGCATAGTTAAACAAAAGAATATTTAAGGTCAAACTTTCCTGACTTTTTTATTATCTACGCTTTCTTCATATGAAAGAAAAAAACAAACAAGTAGTATAGTTAAATGACAAAGAGTTTATTTACTAGCATCAGAGAGAAATATTAAATTGAAAGTAGAAAACACAGTGCAGGGAAATTTTGCATGTCATTGAAGTACCTGGCATACAGTACTTTCCAGATACTGTGATTATTACTTTCTTGCCAGATATATGGGAAACATAGTGTCCCCTATCTTTTCCATAACAGGTAGTACAGGAAATAATAATCTGTTATGATAGTCCAACTATGACTGAAGTAATAAGCTAATTTCACTAAGCTAGCCTACCTATGCAAGTCCTTGTGCTGTGTCCTGGCCATAGCTCTGTGTCATTTCTCTTGTATAAAAAGAATGGTTTTAAATCACCATTTTTATCAAGATAACATCTCCTATGACATCTCATCTTACACAAATAGCTCCAGCACATAGGAGACACTGACCTATAGTGTCATCTTTTCGTTTGCAATTTAACAGCAATCTTAGACTGTATCCCACTATTGCAAAAGCCTTCCTTTGGAAATCCCTCTGACTCATGGTTATCATGCTATCAAAATGCAACTATTGCTTCAGCTGGTGCAGACTTACTGAGCTACTTTTGACCTAGAAGCGATATTGTCACAGCTATTGGGAAGAACCCCACAAAAGAAAAACAGAAGAAATCAATCATTTTGCTCTTTGTTGTTGCTCCGAGGTTGACTTTGAGTAGCTTAAAATAGATAGGAAAATAGTCTGCATAAAATTTAGTATTGCCTGCACTTTTTGAAAATTCTCTCAGGATTGTCTGCCAAAGGTCTGTGATGAGAGAGCAAGCAGGCATCCAAAAGTTTTGTATTAGTTTCTTTTTTTTTATCAGTAGTTCAGTTAATTTACTAATATTATACTTACTAATCCAGTCAAATTAAAAAATTTTAATCTGTTATTTGACATATGTATTATTTTGGCTTTTACAATGTATATATTTTTGAGATGTGGAGCTGTGAACCTAAATCCCATTATCCTGAGTTTTTCTTTTCACAGAAGCCCATCTGAACTTTTACATGTTCTAGTACCTTGTCAACTCTTTTGTTTACTAAATCAGTTGAGAAGAAGGATGTTCCTCTTTTGTTGCCACCGAAGAGTTTGTAGACATTTCACTTCTTGATATACCCTTTAAAATCCCACACAAATAAAGGCAAAGTTTAGTCTGTATTTTCAGAATGTTGTTCATTTTGCTTTTGGGCTTTTCTTGTAAGCAGATGGTAAGGTCAGTCTATAAAACTGTATATCTCAGACTGGTTGAACTCGCTACAGTCCCTCTGAGTGAAACAACATACTGACCTAGCCCCATACTGAGGGGGGTCAAGGGGGAACACAACAGTTTAGAAAACAAGCCATGGGCAAACCATGTGTTAACATTCTTGACTGACTATAGTCATCTAATTCAATAAACCACTGGGGTAGTGACTAATTAGCCTTCTGCCTTTTATTCGTAAGCAAAGTCACGGAGCAGTGAGGGTTGGCTGCTCCTTAAGGGACAGGGAGCTGAGGAATTCACTAGGCCAGACCAGTATCTGAGCCAGGGGAAGGGGCAGGCCTGGGGTTGGAAGGCCGGCTCAGTTAAGGGCCAAGACTATCAGATGATGATGATGATTATGATGATAGTAGGGACTGGGCTGGGATGGCAGCCCGCAGGTGGGGTCAGGATCAGGCCTGGTGAGGGTGTCGCGTTAAAAAGGACTGTAGTTTTGATATTTGTCTGTCAGAGTCCCAGGACTTTCACTGATTTACTATCAGAGTCCCACCAAAGGACTTTCACTGAATCAGATTCACAAATAATCGAAATTAGTTACTTTACTGAGAGCGACAGTCGCAGATTCGAGATTGCCGTTGATAAATTCACTGACTACAATAGCGCTAATTACTTAAGGTTAATATTGCTAGCAAAAATAACGATAGTACAACAATCCGGGGTAACATTCACCAGAGGGTGAAAGGCACAGCGCTTAACCAGAAAGGTGTCCCTGCCTGGGGTGGAGGAAGAGAACGCAGCCCCTTGACTGCTCCGTCAGGTATAAAGTTTCTTCTCTCCCAGTTTAACAGCCATTTTCTCCATCCTTTTATCCCCAAAATTACAAGGTTTCCCTCCCCTAGGTGACGTGTAGTATGATTTGGGTGGAGAGACGAGTGCTATAGTCATATATGTTTAGCATGATCTCTAAAATCTTCATTAGCATATACAGGGCTGTCAACTTTAATATGCATTTCACAGGTAATGAGGCAAAGGTCAATTACCGGGCATGGTAGCCTCTCAAGGAAACAAAGATCTACACAAAGTCTCTGTTATCTTGATTTTACTGTCTCTGCTGATGAAAAGCAGGGCTGTCCTGGCTCCCCAAGACTACCCCATTATTTATGTATCCTGTGATAGCCAGACAAGCCTTCACTCCCCTGGGTTGCACAAGTGATAGCAAAGCCAGTCTTAATTGCTCTTTGAGCACAGAGACTTCGCCTCATTATCCAAATTCCACAGAGGGTAACCACAGTCCTCCCCTGGGAAGGCCAGGCAGGGCTGTGGGGATGTGGACAGTTTGAGGCCAGGCTGGGACATAGGCCTGGCTCGGCAGGGCCCATGGCTGGGCAGGAGACCGGCCCTGCCGGGGTGTTGGCCTCGGGCGCTGACATGGGGTCCAGGGTCATGGGTAGGGTGGGGAGAGGGTTCCCTGACAGTCAATTTTAAAAAATTGGTAATAGGAAAAAAATTATTTTGGACAAAAATAAGAAAAAGAAGCACCAGAAAATAAGTTAATTGGAAAACAGATAAAAATGTATAAAAGCAAGAGAGTCTCATTTGACTTATGAATGTAAATTTAACATTGTCGACCAGGAATGACATCAATAACACCAGAAGAATTACACAAGTGTGAATTGTGAATTACAGGTCCCTAAGAAATGAGTTTTTACTTTAGTGAGTAGGAGAATTATTCAGCTCAGATATGCTGAGCAAAAAAAATATCTGAATATGGTAAGAAAGCAGATGACTCCCAGCTACCAATTAAGGGAGAAATAGGCAGACAGAGTTGTAATGAAAATAAAACATTCAAAATGCATGAAGACATTAAATAACCTTTTGAAGCATGTGATGCATTCTAGCAAAATATATTTGCAGAACAGGAAGATTCAGATAAGAGCAATAAAATGTCAACATTTGTGAATAACCTCCAAAGTATTTCAAAGTTAGACAGAGCTTAAAACCCCCATAGAAAACTCCAGAAATACTGGCTTTTATCCTGTAACTGAAAACATCACTGATTGGAGAACTTTTCCCCCTTCCTCTTTCCTTTCCTTTTTCCTTTCCCTTCCTTTTTTTCCTGTCCCATCTATTTTCCCTTCTTTTTTCTTTTCCTGGTTTTAAAATAAAGTACCAACAAAATAATGCATTCCTCAATATATAGAAATGAATACCATTCTACATGATCTAAAGGATCTCGGTTTAAGTGAGTTATTCATCAATCAAATGAAGCATTTAGCTGTGCATTTTCAGCTCCAACCATAATTCTGCTATTAATTAGTACTAATCTTGTGATCTCACAGCAAACACCTTTTAATGCAGGATCAGTTACCATTGATGTCCTTATCTGGCTTATTACTTTTAACCTGATGCTTATATGCATAGAGCAAGATTTGTATTTCACTAATGGGAACCTATTTACCAACGAAGATATACATACAGATCGAACTAGAGGACTTTAAGCATAGTACAACTAGGAATAGTTTTGTCATTTGCAAATTTCTTCCTAGTTTCTTCACTGATCTCTCCTCACCCTTTCCACTAAAAGCTGCATTTCACCCCTTTTTTTTTTTTTTTTTTTTCTTCTTTCTCTGTCTCTGTTTACACACACCTAAGTATTTACAACAGACCCATAAACTCTGGTTTTCCTAATCACTCTCTGGGAAAGCCTTACAAGCTGTATGTCTGAGTTTCTATTCATCCCTTGCTCTATTCACACATGTCCACGTCAGTGTCTTCTATTATTTTAGCAGATATTAAACAAAGAAAAATTCAAGATATATTTCTAAAGTATACTGCAAACAGAACTGTAATCACATTGCTCATTTTCCTGGCTGACCATAAGCAATGATGGCTAGTTAGCTCAAAGTAAATCGCTGTCAATATGGTAACCAGGATGAAAAGATAAGACTATCAATGCGTGAGCTGGGAGATATTTTATTATCCTGGCACTGTTATCTTGATACTTCCTCTGACAGGACATTGTTACAGACTTTTAGTAGTGATCTGAGCTTTTAGACAGATATATTGAGGAAGGTCATGCAGTCCAAGATCACATTTGGGATTGACTTTTTTTTCTGGTTGAGCCCTCTGGCTCTCACTGTCTACATCATCAGACCAGTAAAGATATATTTGTAGGAAAAGAACTAGAGTGGGAGCAATCTACTCCTATGTGTGAACTCTTTTCAGAATCACAAAGAAAGATTGATGCAAAATAAGTTTTCTCCATGCTAAGTCCACTCCGAAAGTCTTATCTTTGTTGGGAATGCCTGTGTGAACAGAATATAGACACTGGCATTTTTAATAGGAGGAAGCAAAGATAATGATCTTTATTTTGGCACTGCCTGCCAAATTAGAGAAAGCATCATTCAAGTCAGGTTTTTGAAAAGAACAGAAAAACATAATATTTTTTTTTCCACTAACCTGACAGCCTTGTACAAAAAGAGAACTTGACTCAGAATAAATTTAAAGGAAGAGCAAATAAGGCTAGACAGTTACAGTATAACTCTCTGGAAAAGAACATTCAGGGGTTTAGGGAGAGGTAGAAGCATGCTGGAAATACTGACAGTTCCCAAAGAAAGCAAAGCCAACAAGGGCAAAGTCACAAAGAAGAAGCACCAGTGTGAGGCAAGAAAAGGTCAAAAGTTCTGACATTCACACTTAAATGAGCATACCTGGAAGGAAGTTTCCTTTGATATTAAAACAGATTGATTAGAGTTTGTCAGAATGTATGCAACAAAGCAGCAAAGACCCAATGATGTTTTATAAGAAGGACTTTTGAGGTCAGCCATTACAATACTGGGTCTTTGTGCTATATACCTGGCTGGAGAAATAAGGCACTTTGGCTACTTGTAAGAAAAATAGAGGGAATACATGAAAAGGACCCTTAGGTTTTATAGTATTAATCTCCTCAGAAAATATTGTACTTAATGAAGTAGTGTGAAATTATTGCATGCATGTCGTGACTTAAAACTTTGATAAAATTAAGCATTGATACCTTTCTATTCTAATTATTTTTCAGATAGCATCTCTTTAGTCATTCCTGAAACCAATAAAAATCAGGCCATATTTCAGATTTAAATATTTATGACAGAACCCGCTATACATAAACCTTAATTTTTTTCCTATATGTTTTAAAATTATGCCTTAATTTGACACAACTTTAAAAACCTGAGATAAATATGTTTGCCTTGCCTGATTCTATAGGCAGTCCCTGTCTATTCCCACATGATCAGCACAACAGCCTTGTGGATGGAAGGCAGACAGGATGCAGGGTACACAGTGATTACCATGGTCTGAGGTACTGCTCTTTCAGAACAGCAGAGACATAGTCTTGAGGATCCTGATTTAAAAAAAAAAAAAATATCCAGTAATCAGTTATATACCCCAATTTTTTGAAGATTACAAACCCTAGATTCTTATAACGCTTTTAAGTCCATAGCTGTTTCTTAGCATGGACTTGCCCAAGATTCACAACATTGAAATGCAGGCAAGTGATGTAGCCATAGACTTGGGCTGTACTCCAGACTTTCTTAAGAAGCAGGCTGCATTTTATTTAAGCGGAGCCAGTTAAGTGAAGCCTGAGCTATACTGTTGCTGAGACCATCCCATTGTGATTCAGAAGATAACTACTTCAAGAGCAGCCTGTGCTTCTCCCTGCATATGAATGAAGCACTGCCAGAGGGTAACAAAGGTTTTTCCCCAACACCTATCAGACAGGAAGACTGCATGAAATACATCTTGATGGAAAGCAAATATATTTTTTGCTACATTAAGAGAAGTACTGTCCTAATATTTTTTTTGCTAATAATTATCATATAATGGTACAATAATGATACTATATAAAATATGACTGTGATTGTTATCTCTGAGGATGTTCATTTAATGCATTATTATGTATGCACTGATAATACTGCCTGATCATTTTTTGTTTGCTGTGCCAGAGGTTGGACTGCTGAGTATTTTTTCCATGCAGTTTAATATGGTGAATAAAGAAAGACTTAAAGGAGAAAGAGTGATGGTGATACTGATGGTGGTATTTAATAACACCACAGATTAATAGAGTGAATCTGTAAAATGTTACTACATTCTTTCAACATGAAATAATGTTGGTTTTGTCATAATTTCTGAGATTTTTCCTTGGATCAAAACTCTGAAAGCCAACCTTTGTTTTCTGTTTAAAAAAAAAAAATTGTATTTGATTGGCTTCTGTGGCAAAAGTTCTGGTGCTTTTTACCCAACTACTACTAGGTCCTTTTTGCCTGATTACCCACATCCAGATCTGTCCTCTGGTTTAATTAAACATGTTCTCTTTAGGCTTACACGGTCAAATAAATGATCACAGTGATTAAAATCTGAGTGATCTATGTTTAAAATCAATATCTGAATTTCTTCCGTGATCTTTATCATGACCTACGCATAACCTTGCATCTGTTTATCAGAGGACTAAACACCAGTGACTTTTTGTACCCCCACAGTATTGTATGCTATTATCTGTTATATTTGAATGCTACTTTATATAGCTAACAAAGTATTTAAAAATAACCATCTGTTCTATGTATTGCTTATTGACAAATTGATTAATGGTACTATTTTAAACAGTCCAGAATATGCATAGATTAAACATGTTTTACTCTGTCTGTTCTAGAGTTAGGGTTCAGATCTGCAGAAGTTTCAAATGCATGGAAAACAATGATAAAAACTGTCCCTCATATCAGGCACTCAAAAGAAAAGTAAATTGAGATGAGGTGTGAATAGTTTCATTGTGCAGCTGGACAACAGCTGAAGTTTACCAGGTAATGACTGCTTTTGCAGAGGAATGTTGCACATAGACTCCTAACCACCAAGACAAACCCAAAACATATTTCCAGGGAATGTATTTATGAGCTTAATAAATGACAATTTCACATATAATCTTGCCACATGGAAATACTGTTCTAATATATTTAGGTTACTAATGGCTAGGAGTATAAAATCTGTATTATCTGATTAATAACTAGACATTGGATAAGATTCTTTGTCTATACTGGTTTGGGTTCTTAAAGGTAAAAGACATTAACAACAAAAGATATCTCTCATCCCAGAATTTAGATCTGTGTGTTAAAAACTAAATATAGCAACATAGAAAGGGCAAGAATTTATGTAGTTCGCAAACAACTGACTGAGATTATGCTATAGGCAGTGACTACAGAGCCCTGGGAAAGAGGTCTAGTTTATTCAATTGAAAGAAAAAACTACATTAGGAGTTGCTGAATCTGGTAGCTCAAAAGCTGTGAGGCTACCACAGCACAATGTTTCAGGGATAGCCAGTAGAGAGGCTGAGCATGAACACAATACATATATACATCTGATGATCAGAGGGCTGAGCAGCTCTCCTGTGAAGACAGGCTGAGGGAGTTGGGATTATTCAGCCTGTAGAAAGGAGGCTCCAGGGGTAATTTATAGCAGCCTCGCAGTACTTAATGGGGGCCTACAGGAAAGATGGGGAGGGCTTTTTATCAGGGAATGTAGTGATAGGACAAGGAGTAATGGTTTAAACTGAAAGAGGGTAGATTTAGATTAGATATTAGGAAGAAGTTCTTCACTGTTTCCTGTGAGATTGGTGAGGCACTGGAACAGGTTGCCCAGAGAAGTGTGGATGCCCCATCCCTGGAATTGTTCAAGGCGAGGCTGGATGAAGCTTTGAGCAACCAGGTCTAGTGGAAGATGTCCCTGCTCATGGCAGGGGGGTTGGAACCAGGTGATCTTTAAGGTCCCTTCCAACCCAAACCATCCTAGGATTCTAGGATCTACATGTGGTCATCCATACAGATGAACACCGAAACATAACTGGTCCTCACCTATGACCTTATCAGTAGCTGAGCCCCAGACCCCACAGTCTCTTCAGGAACTGTCTTTGACCCCCTGGTTGCTCCAGCAGCCAAGTCTCAGACCTTTTGGTCTCTCCATTATCCAGCCCTGGCCTCTCTGGTACTTGGCTCCCAAGCCTCTTATTCTACTTGATGGCTATTTGAATTCTGCTATGAAGTAGATACAAAATTAACTTTGGAATATACCATATAAAAAATACACTCCTATTGACACTAAAATAAGAAGTACATAAGATTTGGAAAAGCTACTTACCATCAAATATCTGTTTCTCCTTTAGCAAGTTGCAGAGAAATTTTACAGAAGTTTTGGTGGAAATTAGTCTTCTGATTCCTGTGGTACTTTTTATCTCTACTAGAAACTGGATTAGCTCAGTTTCAGAAAATGCTGTTTTCTTCATATTTCTCTCCAGCATGGTAAAAACAAATAACAAAACCTTGCAGGAAAACCTCTTGTTAAGAAATTTCCTGCCTAACTTTTTGAACCCTATGGTTCAATTGATCATAAGAGCATTCTTTTTTTAATCCTTCTCTGAACTGATATTCATGCTCTTGTGAAGTTTCCTTGGCAGTAATTGATATCAATCCTCAAAGTAAAATTTTTTTAAAAAATCATCCACGTCCTTTTTTCGTTCCTTTTGCACTCACAGTCACAACTGGAAGAACACTGTTTTAATCTTTCTTCCCTCTTTCATTGCGCCCTTGTTCTCCTTCCTCTTCCTTCTTCCCTCTCTCTTTCACCCTTTAAGTGATTGGATTATCTGTTAATTCCAGTTTCTTGTGAGCAATTATAGTGTCTTGTTAGCACCTCTTTGTATTGATGAAGAGAAGACTGGAGAAAACATAATCTAGTTTCTTAATTTGGGCTGCCGCTTGTTTACCAGGAGTCCCAGATAAAACCTGCATAGTATTGCCTCAGCATGTTCCTAATGTGCTGCTTCTGTTTTACTCATTTTCATAGTAGCTCCCTGTTTTTGTAATAGTGTAATGAAATTTACCTTTTGAAATGTTTCTTGTGCTACTTTTTATTATCACTCTGCTTATCTACTGAGCATATTTTTTGTAGTATAGGCTATAATTATTTATTTTTAAATAAAGAGAAACTTTAGATATGCTAACAAAAGGACATAAAGTAAAATAAAGAAAAATAAAGTGGTATATAAATACAATTATAACATTTTTAATTGATGCAGATGGCAATTCCATTATGTAGGTATTATCAAAAGCTGCAATGAAATTTAATATTGGATCAGAAAAAATCGTTGATTTTTTTAAACTTATTTTCTAAGTTCTTTCCTGCCATTTGTTATGTTATTTTCTATACACTACTGTGTCTGGATATTTACAAATGCTAAATTCCTTACTATTGTACATGTAGCAGCTATTAAAGACATTTATTCTTCAGAACAATAGTGGATATCCAGAAATGCAAATAAGCTTGTCTAAATTTACACTGTTGTACATATGTTTGAAACTAATATTTTGCTTCTCAGAGTATCATACAGATCATTTCTTTTCAGTAGCCAGCTCAATGTTTTTAAAATAATATGCTTATTAATTTGAATTTATGGTATTTTATCAGTTCCAGAAAAAATGAAATTATATAATTATTTTCCTTTTAAAGAGCTGTTTTAAGGATCACAGCATATCAGATTGAATAGAACTGAGTATATTATGAGTTTCTAGATAATTAATTATTATATCATGTATCATTAACAATTATTAATTTATCAATTGATTACATCAATTAAAACATTATTTGACATACGAATAGAGCTTTTCATTCATATTCTGATGCTGCTCCAAATTTATGCAGGAGCTGAAGATGATCCAACGCTTATAATCCATTTGAGAGAACACAAGCTCTTATAGAAGAAAAGTCTACAGAAAAGTGTCTTAACTTCTGAGAGATGTTAACAACACTGGTGAGAAAAGGATGATTCACAAGTCCTTGAGTACTTTTCATCTAAGTAATGTTCTTGGCACGGTGAACACTTGTCTGGTTTTGAGAAGCGACAAATGACTTTGAAGTTTAACCAGGGTCTAGACTGCTCAGTGAAGCATGTATTATTCCTTCCTATATTCTCTATAATGGAAGAATTGCTGCTTGAATGGTTTCCTCAGCTTAATCAACAAATCAATCTTACATACTTTTCTAGTGCCAGAACAATTTACATTTATACCCTAACTTTGCTTCATTGTTCTCCACAATTTAGATGCAGCCTTGACTTTTCTTTGTTACCATCATTACATTCTAAGATGAGTTCATGTATGTCATTAGTGCTTACATCCACCTCCAGTTTGACTTTAAACTTGAGATATTTAAAAAAATAGCCACTTACATGATTTTACAGATAAACCAAGTGCTCTTGCCTTGCATAATCTGCAAAGAGAGAAACATCTGTGCAGCAACAATATATTTTTTTAATGTGTTCTTGTGTCTTTGATTAAACTATATCTTCTGTCAAAGAATGAAAAACCTCAGGAAAAAAAAAAGATGTTTCACTAGGTCTAAAATGAAAAGCAATCTCAGACGTTAGCTTGCAACAGCAGCTTAGACAGCTGGCCATTTTACTGTTGCAGTGGCAACATCTTAATTGATCATAAAGCCTTATGAACAATATTGTAGACTTTCACTGCATTTATTCACTCTGACCCTCAGAGGTACAAATGACACATGAAGTAAGAGGCCATTGGTATGTCCAGAAATGGTAATTTTAAGCTACAATTTGGCCATAGGACTACAGATCATTTTGGGAGTCAGTACCGTCCATGAAACAATTTGAGGCACTGGGATCTGCTTTCTTTTATGGTGTTCTTTCTTGTGGTGGTTATAGACTGTTGCACACCTCAGAGTTACTTAGAACAGCTCAGCTATATTTGTTGTGTTATGCTCCCAACCAAGCATATCCCCAACTAATATATGAGATGGGAGGATGCATTTAAAGAGACATAAAGCCTTCCTACATCTTACTACCTATCCTTGTACAGTCTTCTGGAGTCCTGTATCTTACCAAAATACATAGGAAGTACAGATAGAAGGATGATCATAATACATAATTCCTTCTCATGTTGTCATACTTCAGTAGATGGAAATTTTAAAATATGCTAGTCAGATTCTCTTGGTGCCTATCTGTCGCTTGTGCACAAAGGTACACAAACAGGCTGCTAACTGATAACTTGTTTTGGCAACCCCATTTGCTTCCTTTCATATTTATTATCCACTTCTAAGTCTCATATATTCTGATTTTCCTTCACAGAGGACTTAGAATGGTTTTGTCTGCATTGATTTTAATTTGTCTATGATATTTATGCATTCATTTTTCAGGTTTCATTTTTCTAGTTTAAATCAGCTTTTTTCTGTGTTTTCTATAAAGTCCAAAAGAGTGATATAAAGACTGCTCTAACAGTGTGACAGCAGAGCACCTGAAAAAATGACAATAAATAATAGCAGCTATCTAAGAATTAGATCTCAGCTTTTTATTGTTAGCAGGGCATGCCTTCCGAGTCTTCTTTCTGGTCACATGCTTTGTACATAGGTTTTAGCTATATACACACTGCTGCATTAATTGTTCCTGTAATTCAGTAATTGATTGTTCCAGTAACATTTATAAAAAGCACATCTTTTATTGTTGGAAATCATCATCAGCTCCCAGTTACTGTATCTTTTAATACTTTCTGCTATACCATTATCTGAAAGCTCTTCCTCTGTAAAGTGAGTGCACCAAGTGACAGAAATCTGAATTAGACCCCATAGCTATTCTGTGTTTGGACCTATCAACACAAACATTTCATTTGCTAAATCAGTATTAATAAAAACCAAATGATCTATATAGAGTGATCCCTTTCAATTACAGAACATTAAAATATTATCTCAAATGTGAAGTTGGTGACAGTATTTACATCACAAATATCTAGAAAATGCCACACTGCTTTCTGAACAACAGAATCAGAAAAAACGGTCTCATTTAGCTTCAGGAAATTGATTATTCAGTAAGTTCTTTCAAGAGTTTTATGGAAAAATATATGACTTTCCTTTGTAAAAAAAGAAATAAGGGGCTTATTCCTATATAATTCTTTAAATTTTCTGCTGTCCTTTTGATTATCTTTTTGGTTTGATTGCTAATTATGAATAATTCAAACAAACACACCTCTCACCCCCCCCCCCCATGTATCCTTTAAAATGATATCTTTTAAGAAAACAGTATTAATGATTAGGATTATAACACGGAAGAATCAAAAAGGAGGTGCTGAAGAAACCCTTGTTAAATGTCTCATGATGACCTCTTCAGCTATGACTGAATAAGTGGAATAAGCTCTGGAATCCTCAGTACAAGAAGGACATGTCCTATGAGGACAGGCTGAGAGAACTGGGGTTATTCTGCCTGGAGAAGGCTTTGGAGAGACCTTATAGTGGCCTTCCAATACTTAAAGGGGGCTTACAGGAAAGATGGGGACAGATTTCTTAGTAGGGCCTCTAGCGATAGGACAAAGGGTAATGACTTTAAACTGAAAGACTATTCAGACTACATATAAGGAAGAAATTTTTCACGATGAGTGTGGTGAAACACTGGCATAGGTTGTCCAGAGATGTAGATGCGCCATCCCTGGCAACATTGAAGTTCAGGTTGGACGGGACTCTGAGCCACCTGATCTAGTTGAAGACGTCTCTGCTCATCGCAGGGTGGGGTTGGACTAGATGACCTTTAAAGATCCTTTCCAACCCAAAGAATTCTATGATTCTGTGAAGATCACCAGACTCAAACAGGTTTTGTTTGGATTTTTTTCTGTTTTGGGAGACATTAGTCTATTGTTTTACCTGCTTGAATTAATTAAAAAATACTGATAGACATTCTCCTGACTTTTTTTCTGTGTTAAAATCTGACATGTATAATGCACATTAAGCATACTTACCACCAGATTCAAGTGTTTCTCAAAAAGCATTTTCTGGAATCTCCTTTTTAAAGTATAAAAAGTTCCGATCACTGTGAGATACATTATAAATTGTTAATGATTCTACAACAAATTTCAAATGAAATTTGTTCTAATATACAAACTGATCAACAGAATGAATCTTTCTTTCTTACTGGCTTTCCTTGTCTTTATGAGGTATTCACAAAACGATGACTAACAAAACTGTATATTGACTCTTGTGGTTGCTATTATGCATATTAGATTGCTACTTCAAGTTACAGTGAAGATATAATTATATTCTTTCCATATGTTTAGGCTCATTGGAAGAGAATTTGAAAATGAGAAGATGAAGACAAATCTGCTTAAAATGTGAGGTATTGCAGATGTACTCTGCTGATAAATTTAAGCTGAAGAAAATAGCGTCAATCTACAGCCTCGCAGAACACCTCTTCTTGTCATGCAGGAAGAAAAGGTTTGTTACTCTCCAGGCAAATTTCTTTTTGCCTTCAATGCTACCAAATATTCTGTTTATGATAATAAATGCTGGCTAGAGCAGTGGGGACTGTCTATAGGAAGACCAGAGTTCTCTCTTCATTCTTTTTCTGCCCACTTATATGTAATGCAGTATGGCATTTACTGTAAAGGACAACAGACATTATCTTACTCAGCAGAAAGTTTGATTATATGAAGTTTACTTATCAAGACTTTTTTAGCATATGTGAACATTTTTGATCCGGTATGAGATTCTTTAAAATGATTTTCATTGCATCTTCCGGCAACAAGAACTAAGTCAGTTTGTAATAGATCTAACAGATCTAAATGTAGGTTCATAGAGGAGAACTAAAGACAGACTTTCCTCCTCTGTGAACCTTACACTGAATATGTTTTCTAGAGAATGTGAGCATTCTAGCCATCCAGACTGTGAAGGAACTGTCACAGTATGTCTGAAGTTTAAGCTACATGATGATGTCAATGTTGGTGACATTTCTGAATCAGTATCCTTTACTAAGGCTTCTCTCTATTTCAATACATTTTTGTATTTAAAATTAATTTCAAATGCTTTTTGCTTACTTCCGCTGTTAGCCCCACTGCTTTGATTGCATTTCTTGCTTTGGTGGGGATTTGCAGCTGCCACAGATAGCTGTTTAGCATGTTGTCAGAAGAAAGAAATACGGTTGAATAACAGCACTTATATAGAAAGAGAAATAGATTTATCTGAAATAACTGAAGAATCTATTAATTATCTTATTTACTTTTCCTTTATATTACCTTGAGGACATGGAGCTATGTTAAGACATTCACTGTTTGTGCGGTAGAGAAATCTGATACACATAACTATATATAAAAAGGGATTTGTTATTTAAATGGAGAAAAAAAGCCCACACCTTTGCATGAGCAAATTGATTTTCCTCTACAATAGGCCTGTTTGTTCTGCTCCTGCAAATGGTATCTCCTTTCCTGCTATTGTGCATGAATTATATGACTTTTCCACTGTGCTTTGTGACTGTGTGATTGAATCAATCTTGAAACTAAATGTAAATGAGGTAAAATGAATTTCTGAGTGTTATAAAGAAATTCTTATATAGAAATTATTTATTGAACTATACTAGTCACTTCCTCTCACCATATACTTTTAGACTCTTTTAGTTTATTTGTGAGAAAACTTTATCATCCACATTCTACTGTAAAACAGCACTTCTAGTTTATAGTCATAATAGCAAAGAGAAATCCGTGCAATGAGTATGCACTGGGTCTAATATAATAACTCTCAGAAAATACAGAAGCTGCAGGGTATTCAACAATGTATTCAACAATGCTGAGTTCTTTTATTTTCACAGACAGTATTTATCAGTTTGTCCTGTGGTCTACCTTCCCTCATCAAATCACATCCCCCATTCCTTTCTTAACCTCTAGCCTGGCATGGTAAAGTGGCTTCTAAATTTAGCATTCAAATACTCGTATGTCTCCAACTCAAACTTCCAGTCTCAGAGCCAAGAACATGAGCTCCATTTTCATTGCACGAGTTTAAAGCCCAGCCATGAGTGAAAATGCATACAACTGAGTGTAAGTAAGGTCCAGACATAGGACATTTCTGATCTATATCCCCATTTTGCATCTTCTTAAAGGCTTGCTTCATGGTCTAAGAGCCATAATGTAGTTTGGAGTAGACACTTGCTATAAGGCTGTGTAACTCTATGTCTGACACTGTTTAAGAACTAATCCCTAGATAAGAATGCAGTTAGATGGGCTGTTGTGTGGCAGCAAACACAAGATGAATAGGCCCTGGAGATGCTGAAAACAACAAAATTTGTAACTGTTTCTTTCGCATTTTACTCTCTGATTGATTATTTTCTTGATACTGTCCTCACAATAGATTCACAGATGAACTTACACATCTAAATCCTGTGTCAGGTATCTATGTTATTCAGAAGTCTCTAAGTTACCGTGAAGGTATAGAAGTCTCAGAACAGTTAGGTTTTCACCAGTCAAGTACTGAAGTGTCCAGCTTCCCTCTTTTTGCCATACGCACAAAAATCTAAATGCTGTGAAACAAAGGCAAGTACCTACCTCACATCCAGGTTTGTCTGGAGTTCACAAAATATTCATTTACCCACTGACCTCAACTGTGGTTTCCAAGTGAACGTGTTCAGATTATGAAATAGAGAATGTTGCTTTTACCCAGTAGATATAGGTTTCATCTTAGATGCAGATTGTCTTTCTGAGCATTTTTTTAAATGCAAAATTCAACAATAAAATTATATAGAAAAATGAAACAATACAAATAAAGAGTATCTTAACTAATTACAGACCTCTGGTAAGAATCTGAAATTATCTTTTGTAAAAGTTCTCAGGGAACTACTACCCATCCATGGATGCTTCAGCCAAGCTATTTAATAGAGGAGCATTGACTGGCTTCTTGTAAACATTTATGACATTTCATGTTTATTAGATATTTTCCCAGGTTCTTATTAGTTTTGTACTGTAATATGGGGTTTCAAAGTACCTGAGTTTCCTTTCTTGAGTCAAGTACATGAGTGCGGAATTTTCTACATCGTATTTTCAAAAGTCTTTGGATCAGCTTCTTAAGTACATTCAAGTAATAATTTACACACATTTTGCCTTGTGTCTTATTCCAAATTATCTAAATACTTAACTGACATTAACATAATAGAATTTGATGCAAATAGCTTCTTGAAAAGTCCAGTAAATGTTTCTTTTGATGCAAGAACAGATTTTCAAATCTGCCCCAATTTCATTTAAGAAATGAGTTTTCACTGATTTTTAATGATATTAAAAAATACTAGCCCTTATGCAGGATAATATCATCTTAATTAAAAAAAAATATTAATATAGAACTACTTCTTCAATTCCTGTTTTCTTCATAGTATTGTTTCTGATCTTCCATTTTTGCTCTAAGGAAAATAAGTTTTACTCCAAAATAAGAAAAAGTAAATATACTCACTTATATCTCTGAAAAAACATAGAAAAATATTTAAATAGAAAAAAAGAAGTCTCATTTTAGGAAATTAAAAATGAAGGCAAGTAAAAAACCTCATATTGAATGTTTTCTTCATTCGGTTATGCTGCCTAATATCTTTGTTAAAAAAGATTGTTAAAAGCTGCAAAAACCTTATAATCTTTAATATTTTTCAAGGACTTATTGTAAATAGCAAACCTTCATCCTGGACTTGATGATTTCCTTGTCTGAGAAGATCTAGCAGATCGTCAGCTTTGAGTATCTTTCACTGTCAAATTTTAGTTTCTCTTGAGTTTTACTCCCTCCTCTCTTTTTTGATGTGATTCCATCTCTTATCAGACACTCAAGCTGTCTCTTTTCCTCTCTCCTTATTCCCTTGTTGCTCTTCAGCTTCAGATCAGTCACAGACACTTTGATGATATCACCTTCCTTCTGTATTCTCTGATAAAAAATGTTTCTCTTGTGTACATTTCATTTTCTAATGGAGTGCAGTAATACTCTAATTTCTGTAGCATGCTTTTGTAGTTTAGCTTCATCTGCCTGAGTTGGCTGGAAACTATTAAACATATCAAGTGTTCCAGGGCTGGCTATTGCGAGATATAATATTATCTGCTGAGTTTTACTTTTTTGTGACACATACCTGCTTCAGACATAGAATGAACTGCTGTTTAAATCTTTTCTATTTATTTTTTATACTACCTAATCTTCTCTATTTATTTTTTATATTATCATAATACTCTGTCCTTTGAGTTTTTTATTTACTTTACTTTTCCACTCAGGATGTATAAAATCAAGTAGTCATTCTGGTTAACGCCTCGTGGTTATTGAGAATATGTTATATCAGGAGGATTGTAGTAATGGGATGAGACCCACCCCAGTACACCTCTTCAGCCCTGTCTGTCTTGTAACCATGCTAACAGACTCTGCTGAAACACCAGCTTGTTCATGGCTATTATTCTCCAGACCTGGGAGAAGGCCTGGTTACTAGGGCTTATTCCGCCATGCCAGAAAACCACTTTCAGAACCCTCATGCCTATAAACAAGATGGACATGACTGTGCTGAGGAAAGCTGCCACTCCTCGTTCGTCAAATAGGAAGCAGTCCAGGGGGAATTAGTAAATTTAGGTTGCAATCAGACATTCATCCTCATTATTCAGATCATCTGCATTCTTATTGTTACTTCTGAAGTTTTAAAAATACTTACACAGTTTGGATTCTTCAGTGCCAATTTAAGATCCAGCTAAGAGACAGTCTATCTATGCTTGTTTAACTTCTAAGACAGACCTATGGACAAAACCCAAGCCCATGATGGCTGTATTTTTAATCAGACTGCCTTCCATGGAGGTAAAACAGCCTCCTCTTTCTTCTAGGCAAAAGTAGTGTCCATTTACACTGTGGCTAATGGCCTATACTGCCAGTCCTTCCCTATCCATGGATATATAGGATTCCTGGAATTTCAGCTGGCTTCTGTTTTCCTGCCATGGCATGGTCAAGTATTCTGGTTGTCTCATTGCAAGGTGGAGTGCATTCTGGATATGATTCAATATCAGTGTCTCACAAGCTGGGAGGGGATGCTTGGGAAAAGCTTTTTTATTTGAGATGGCTGTCTGTGGATGTGTCCCTTTCTGCACAGGCAGTGGCCCTCGCTCACAGGATGGAAGAGAGGTTCAGAAAATCACCTGCTTACATACACTTTTAACCCCCACCGTCCACAACTATAAACACTATTTCTTCACTTCATTCACCAGTGAGCATAGTCCCTTTCCATTCCCATGACACAATATTTAATTCTTCTTTCCACCAAACGTAGATCCTATGAGGCAGATTCCAGCAAGGAAGTATTCTGTCCCAAGCCTTGGGGTCTGACATGCTTAGAAAAAGACCTCTCTTAAATCTACTCTTTTAAGAAAATAATATATAATTATATATATAATAGATATGAAGTGTCAAGGGCTTCAGAAATCTCTTCATATTTTTGTCTTTCATTTTTTAAACAAAAGCTCTCAAAATGTCTAAACTAAGTTATGATTCTTACAAAAATCTACAAAAGATATTAATCGCATAAGCAGACCTACATACACACTGTCCTCTTTCCCTTGCACTGCTACACTTTGTCACAATTCAGTGGAAATGTAATGAAGTTTGTTTCCACAAAGTCTCAGCCTGGGGATGGGGGAAAGTAGAGCCTTTGGGTTCACAGAGGGATTGCAAGCACAAATTTTGGAGTATTAAGGGCTTTGCTTGTGGAAGCTTCTTTAGCTGGACCAGAAAATACTGCTCTTCTGTTATGTATTTCAAGTCAGGGTGAATCTTAAACAGAAAAGGCTGCCAGGTGTCACTCAGTCAGCTTATATCACCATCAGTCCTTCTGGAGCCTGGAAAGTTCTGGGACTTACACTGGAACAGCTTAAGAACAGAGCTTTCTCATTCAATTTTTCATTTCCATAAAGGCAAGAATGTCACTTAGCAGTCATTGCTAGTCTGAAATTACACTTGGTGGTACAGACCCAGAATCTGGGCACTCCTGCATTCTAAGTCTGGATTTTACAGATGTGTATATAGATGCCTAGATCTGACCCATTCCTTAGTAGATTGCGTTCCATAAACATTTGTTGGTGATATGAATAGATTGAAATGACTTAAAATGAATGCTCTTTATCTCCACCTGCTAACATGGATTGTGAGAGAAGGAAGGTATAGCAGAAGCTGGCAAGAGAGAGAGCTGCCCTGTCCTTTCTGTGGGATGGACTAATCATGTATCTGTTAAGTCTTTCGGGAGGGGAGGAATGCATCCTGGTGGTGGAAAAGAGAACTAGCCATGAGTGCATGATCATGGCATATACTGATTGCCCAGTCAACACACGTCCCCTCTCAGATCTGAGTTCTATCTCTTTGTGCCTATTCTATTTCTTCCCAGTTTAAAATACTAATAAGATTGCTTGATTCGTGCCATAAGTACATTTTTGTCAAATAATGTTGAAAGTGGGTCACGTGAATGATGGGACATAGGACAAAACCACAAATCATAGAATCATAGACTCAGTTAGGTTAGAAAAGACCCTTAAGACCATCAGATCTAACCGTTAACCTAACATGACCAAGTCCACAACTAAACCATGACCCTAAGTGCTATGTCTATACGTCTTTTAAATACCTCCAGGAATGGTGTCTCAACCACTTTCCTGGGCAGCCTGTTCCAATGCTTGACAGCCTTTTTGGCGAAGAAATTTGAAGGAGCTTGGAAGGTCTCAGGGCCTACTGGGATAACCTCAGAGACCTGGAAAACAGAACCAAATCTGGAGTGGCTTTCCTTTGTGCATGGCAGGGTGGACACTGGCACAAATTCTTCTGTAAGTGACTAGGTAGAGGGACATGATAGACTTAATTCAGAAAGGAACACAGGTTCTAAAACAGTATGAAGGCTGGACTCCTTGCACCAAGTAGGAGTGTTCCAACTATGTAGCTGCAACCTTAAATTTAAAAAAGAATACAATACTTATCAGTCTGATGGTTTAACATTTTATCTCACTAACAAGTTTCTATTCTTCACAAGGGAGGCACGCCCCCTCTGATAAATGAAAATTGTTCAATTTTTCATGGATTTTAATTTTTAAAGACAATAATTAGAGAATTAATTAACTGAAAGCCTTAGAACTAAATAATCATTGCTGCAGAACAGGAACTATACACAGTATAACTTTATGATACTTATCTAAGTCTCATGGAACTACACCTCTCCACAAGAGGCATTCACTAACAATGCAGTTTTGATACCATAATGCAATCTTTTTTACATGTGGCTGTTATTGTCCTAATTATATAGAAAAAAAAGGAGCAAATAAGCTCAAATAACTTGCAAGAAGTCATAAAAAGAGAGCTCAGTGGGAAAAGAACTTCTTGGGTCCTAATGCAGTGACTCATATAAAACCCTACTTTGGACAATTCTATGGTGGGAGTATTCTCCCATTATTCACTCCAGTATAAAATATTAAAATCAACATGGACAAGAAATGAACAAACAGCATATTACAATTCCTTTTCTTTAGTTTTTAAATATTTCTGTAGTTACTGTGGTGACAAGCATTACTGGCTTATTATATGTGAATGAAAATGATTGGACTTTATGGCAGTGGAAAGGATACTAGATCTTGTGAAGGTTAAACATTTTGAGTGGCTCAGTCCTGTAGTTCATGCCATTCGAGCTACTTTCCTCTTAAAGCATGCATTTTATGAGGTTGTTCATTTTGATTTGTTTGATCATGATGTGTGATTTATCATCTGTTGGTCTGGAAAGTGAAATTCAGCAAGCAAGGTTACCATTCAAGCCAATTGCCCTTTGACATTCACCTTTCCTTTCTGCTATGATGAACTGCATGTGCTTAATTTTCCTTTTGTTAAATATGTGCATTTGGGTGAAAAATGTTTTTGTTTTTTTTTTTTTTTTCTGTGCATCTGTTAACATTTTATCCACAGAAGAAGTACCTTTCTTGCTTGAAATGTGGCATGTAGTTTCAAGGTTACAATTCTTTGGTTTCTCCTTTGTCTTTCAGTGTTGCTTTGTGAACAGCACTCTGAATTACATTGGCTTACATCATCTTTTTCCTCAGAGACACCCACAAAAAAAAAAAAAAAGAGCAAGCAGAATGGAGAAGAATATCCATGTGGATGACCTTGCACATCTTATAGATAACTGTGCCTCTGGGGCTGAATGGTTCAGAGGCATAAAAATGGTCAGATTTCAAACTGTAGGAATTCTAGAGAGCCTGAAGTTAAAAAAAAAAAAAAAGCATAAAAAAGATGACAATTCTCATCTACTATGGGCATTCAGCTGTGAAATAATTACTCCACTGACCTCGTTTTACCACTGACATCCATGAGAGCAGAGATTAATAAAGGTTGAATGCTTCTGAAAATCTCACCTTTAGTGTCAGTGAGAAAACCTGCTCATTCCACATTTGCACTTTGCCTGATACTTTAAGGAACTACCATGAAGACCTATGATAGCCCCCCAAGATTGGAGGGGCAAGGAAGGGAGGATAGAAAACAAAGGACAGAGAGACCTAAGCAATCTTTCCCTCCCTGCACCTACTTAAAAACTTCTTCAGTCAAAATGTCACATTCTGCTTGTAAGTTAATCAGGGCATTGACTTTATGCCTGAATGTTATTTATGATTATTAATTCTATTTCAAACTGGTTATTATATGTAAATTAAAGCATTACACTCTAAGAAAGAAAGTGGTGATGGATTTTGCTGACAGTAGTACAATGACTAAATGAATGTATCTTTTTATTATCATTTAAATAATATATTGAGCAAAACTTCTGAATACATAGTGGATGTGTCCGAGGCTTTATATAGCGAAAGCTATCACCCTGAAGATAAAGGGCAAGACTGCCACCAGCCAAATGAAGGCGTGACTCTATCTTGTATACATCTGAACAAGACCTGTGCTGAGAATAGTAATAAACTTACTAAAAGGAGTTGGAAAAAGGAGGTGACAAAAGTTCATTTTTTCCATACTCAGTGGAAAGCAGTAGTTGGGTAAATAGAATACACTGATGTTTAAAAAATTCCAAACACTTAGCATGTTTTGTGTTTTCCTCATGAAGCATTTCAGCTACAAATAAACGACATTTGCATGGAAGCAGGAGTTTCCTACTGCATAATGGAGAAGCAATATTCTTATGGAACGTGGGTGGGGTTAAGAGTGAGAGCTGAGAATGTGCAACTCCTAGTGAAGCAATGGAAGTCAAAGATAACAGGAATTGGATCCAAGGAGGCAGGCTTCACTCATGTTAAACATAAAGCAAATGATGTGTAAAAGTTGAGTTATCTACTGATGTTTCTAAAAGTTAATTTTATTTCTTAAAGATATTGGATATCTTTTGTAACAACGAAATTTATGAGGATAGTAAAAGAACAGAATTATGAGAACTTTGCATGGATTCTAGTTTTATTTTCCTTACAACACAGTATTCCATAGGGTGGAACATTTTAGCCCACTGCTTTTCTTTGACATCATGTCATAGGACAGAAATATTAATGCAAAGCATTGTTATACTAAGTTAATGACATTTACTTAAGCAGAAATAATGTCTTAATTAGAGATTTTAATGTCTTTTCAATAGCTAATAAAAAAAGTCTTTATAATAAATATTTATTGTATTCTAGCTATTAATATTTTATATAAATAAACCCAAATTCATTAATTGCACAGCTGGAATTGTGTATTCTCTTATTAGTCTAACCTTATACACAGAGTCAAAACCTAGGATATATATATGCTTTCACAAAACACTTGCATTTTTCATAGGATTTAAACTTCGTTTTTCAAATCAGTCCGTATTAAAGTAATCTGGATGTTTAATTCTCTTAGAGACTTAAGAAAAAAAGTCTTACTTATAAAGTCACATTTCTGGTCTTCCGTAAGTCTATCTCAAGGGTTAGTTTTGTGTTCATTGCCCCTTCTTTTGGTCAGAATGAGCATTTAGTAATAAGAAATATAGTACTGCAGAAACCCACAATATGACATAAATGCAGGGGGTGACATTGATAAATGGACTCATTTTTATATACTGTACTGCAGGGCTAGCAAGCACTATTGAGTGTGCTTTTGGCTGGCCTGTTCTTTATATTGGCTTCTCTCTTTCATTTTTAAAAAATATTTGTATTGCACAAACTTATATGAATTAATTGTCATTGTTTTCCTGGTTTCATTTATTCATCCAACGGTTTGAAAATGTTCAAAGATATTGTAATATCTGTTTTAAAAGAGTGACAGCACTTCTACATGCCATTTTACAAGGCATATCTTCGGGGCTCTGACAAGAATATACAGTAGTTTTTAATCTACACATTAGGAGAGCATTTTTTTCTTTTAATTCACAAACACAGGTTCTATACTTCACTTTATATAGCCTGTGTATACTGTTCCAATTCTATTCCCTCAGCCATGTTATTTATTTCTGCAGACATCATTTCAATCTTATCTTTTGCAGAGGTCACTGGCAGTGGCAGCTTATCATTTCTGGTATGAATTCTTTTGCACACGTGTCTAATAGAGTGCTCATCTTCTGCAAATTTCAGTGGAGGGTCTTCTGTACACTGTGATCTCAGAAATTGCAATTCTGGTTATGAAGTGCTGGTGTGGTTTGAAAGCACTACTTTTCTTCAGTTTTGATTGGTATTTCAGCATGGTTCAGTCTGAATACACTGTCAACGAACCAGCAAATTGTATTTTTGCTGTACCCAAAGCAGACTAAGCACTATGTGGGACTGATAGAACGATGGTCTCCACAATGGACAGATCTGATCCATTTTTGGTTTTGTGTTTGTTTTTTTTTGGTGCAGAGCAAGCAAACAGTAGGGTGTGTTCAAGTAAGGTAAAAATAGAACTCAAGAAAATCTGGAAGTCTTTTGAAGAAATTAAAAAAAATGTTTGCACTTGATTCAACAAAGAAAATAGGAAACTGTCGCGAACTACAAATAATGCCTTGTACGTATTCTTCACTGATATTGTCTTCCTATATTATTCCTGATCTTACACTAATTTGTTTGGTTTTATAAGCCAAGAACTGTCAGCATTGCAGCCCCCACAGCAAATTCTTTCTTTACTCCATTTTCACAGGTAGTCAATCCTATATTTTGCCAGTTAAGCATAATAGTATGTAGACTACTTTTTGCATAAGATGAATGCTTCTAAAAGGTGTGGAAAGTAGAAACTGAAATTTTGAGGTTTTGTAGTAGTATCACCTAATTTTTACTTTTCAGTATGACCGATTTGTTTTTTCTAAAGACGTTCAATCCATTCAGGTGTGCTCCTAACTGAAGTGTCCTTTAAACTCCGTTGTACATTAGCAATTAAAAATCACAAATTTAAGGAAATTTTTCATCTCTGCTAACTGCCTTTGCATTGATTATGTTTTTATGCAACATAGAGTTTGGGTTTTGATAAATTTGTAACAATATTTTATTACCCATATACTCATCAAGAGCAATAGCTAGGTCTCAAATTTATTATTGAATAATTCAGTTCTGTGATTGCTTTATCATATAGTTGTTTCTTAAAGTCATTGAGTAATAGCAAAATAATTTTTCTTTTACTGTGCTAAATGCATTGTCAATATATTTTTTATGTGCTGTTCAATGTATCTGAAATTCACCTATAGAGACTTTTAGTATGGAGCGTACTTTTTTTTGCCTAAATTCTGTCACACTTTTAAAAGTATCTTGATGTTTTAGCATTCTGTAGTTTACTGGACAACAGCTATGTCCATATTCAGATTTTACAGGAAAAAATGTAGAATAATAAAAAAGAAAACATCTTGTTTTCACAGCAACGGGTCTTTTCTGTAAGAGCAGCAGTTTCATTAACAGCCTAAATTGCTTACTCAGTGTGTGCTGAAGATATGGAAAAGTTTCTGTTTGGTTTTGTTTGGCTCATTTCAAACTCCTGCCATTTCTTTAAAATGTTCTTTTCTGTTCAGTTTTTACCAGTGTAAGCTGTGCTGTTTTGGTTCTTCCTCCATGCACCTTTCATGCAATCTACATTCATGAGAAAGTATTTTGGAAGACGAACACAGAACTTTTCTGTGTCACCTGTAGTTCAGATCTTTCCTGGATTGTCAAATGGTGCTTATATATTTCTTTCGGCTCCCTAACTTTTGTATTATTGACTGAGCTGTGACCCACTTTGAAAAACAGGATACATATGCCTAATTTCATTGCTCCTTTTTCACAGTTTGTGGCAGTTAGACCAATGTTGATCAAAACCCACTGAAAGATGATCTGTAAAATAAATTAAGAATTCTTTTTGCCTTGAAATATATATACAGTCTTTGTAATATAAGTGCAAAAAGTAAATGGAAAATTTGTTCATAATTTTTCTTAAATTGTATTTGGTTTTAAAGAAAGGCAATACTGGAAATTATATTCACTGGCTTTTCATTTGATTTTTTTTTGACTCTTGAGAAATATATGTTTAGAGAGCATTCAGGTAGGTAGCCAATATGCACTTGAGTCTCTATCCTGCGTCTTAGGCAGTATTTCCTGGACAGCCACCCTAATTAACAAGCTACCATACAGATCACCTTTTTTTCTAAACCGTAGAACTTCCTATAATATAGTTTGATGCCTAAACTCTGCAGAATTGAACATATAAACAGGTCACAACATTTCTTATCGTTTACGTAGCTCCTTTCCCAGTATATCGGGATTTAAATTACCCTTCAGAAACATCTAATTTTCCTTTAATTATACATGGCTTCATTTCCTAAATCACCTCAAATCATTCTGTGGGATTAGGTATTTACTTTACAGCATGTATGTCTAAGGGGAACATCCAAAACACATGATATCTCTCTCTCCATTACCAGTTTCTCCTGCCTGCCTGCATCTTGCTGTTCCCCCAAGCACATTTTTCCACTGAGCTGTCTCACATCTTTTCTTCTGTCTTCACCTCCTGAAGTCTCCAACGAGTGAGTGACCTAAGAAAACCCGTATTTGTTTACCCCTTTCTCTGGCCTTGTTCCTATGATTCTGATGATTTCTAGTGACATTCACAGGTTATTTGGACTACTGCTACAACACGTGTAAGTCTTGCTTCACATTTGGAATCTCTATTTTTCAAGCCAAAGAATTCTCCAGTCTTCTAAGATTATGTGAAATATGAGATTTTTAAAATGCAATCCCGCCTCGCAAAGAGAGGAATATCTGAGGTTAAATGGGGGTGGGAAATGATGGTTCAACAACTGTTGATCAAGCAATTATCGGTTCAGTAGTTAACTAATTCTTTCCTACACTTCCTACTTATTCGGAACAGAGGGGAAGGTTCATTCAGGTTTATTATGAAGCACAAGTTCTTGTTGTCAATCAGGCTAACTTCTAGGGAAAACTTTGATAATAGACTCAACTCGCACCAAGTTTAAGCGCCTACATCCTACAGATTGATTAAAATGCCTCCTCACAATTGCTGTCTGATCTCTCAGGTTGGTCATGCTGGAACACAAAGGTCCTTACATGGCTAAGGAACATATAGTCTCTTTTACCAGGATTTTGGGAACTAAGTGCCTAAAACCAGAATTCTGGCACATGACTTCAGCTATGTAATTAAGGTATGTAATTTTGGACCTGAGTCACTTTAAATCAACAACAAAAACCTCTGCAGAAAATCCTGCCTGTTCATGCTGGGCCACTGTGAAGTTAGGAATTCAAATCCGTTGACCAAAGAGTGAATGAACAAGGGGGACCTTGAAGCTGACATGGGCATTGACAGTGGGGGCCAGAAACCTAAAGTGCAATGCTGTACCTGCTTTAGGGGTATGCAGTTCTGTGCAGATAAACAGCACAAACCAGTGTAAAATGGAGGGTTAAAATAATTCTCACACTTGCAGCCATTAAGGATTAATTGTGATGGACCTCAGATCTCCTTCAAGAAAAGTTTATCTTTCTTTGGCATTATGAAACTTGTGTTTGCAAACTCCTTATCATTACAGGAATACCAGTAATACATCGTGAAAACAAGTACCCAGAATAGAAGGACAGTCCAATTAATTAGTGTTAGCTAGAGCCCTGAGATGAAAAGAGCACTGCCTCTTCTTTCCTTCTCTCCCAAAGCACACAGAATTATGTTTTATTTGGGTAATTAGCAGAATCTAGATCATGTATTAATTCATATAGTGAATGTCTTTTCTTTTGTATCAATTAAGTTTATACAAAAGGGAAGGGTTTAAGATTTCGACTTTCAGTTGTTAATAAAATGGAAACAATCAGTGTCTATTTAAAAGTTCCCTCTACTAACTATAATAGAATCTATGCAAAAATTTCAGTTGAATTTTGTATTGCATCTATGCAAAATGTATGAGAACTTTATACAGTCTGGTCTCCTGAAAGTTACCTTGTCATCAAGTTACACAATGTAATTTCCTTTACAGTCTACGTTGCTTCAAATTGGCAGTGATTTATAGTTTATAGTTTTATAGTTTTATATAGTTTAGGATTTCACAGAGTTACAAGGTTTAATACATTTTCTTGAGAATGATTACATTTTTCAGATTTATATTAATAAGCTAATAAGAAAACAAATGAATGTATTCATATGTAAAACCTAACATGTTATTAATATATATATTTAGATTAATATATTGATATTGATGAATGGATGTTGATAAAATAGGTATTTAGATGGATGTTGATGGGAAAACATTTGTTACACCAGATCAAAGTCAGAAATATATAACATTAATTCTAACAACTCCTAAAAGCATTTGAATGAATGTATTAAAAACAAATTTTTTAACCAGAGCAGATCAGGAAAATTGGCCCAAAGAGAAGAAAGGGTGCCCTTGTGGGGTATATTTGCATTGCAACATCAATTAATACTTATTAACTTCTGTGAATAAGCTGCAATTAGAGGCCTGACATTTAACAGAGAAGGTGTGATATAATCCTTTGTTTGAAATTCAGGACATTAAATCCGTTTAGTTTTAAACTAGACCTGTGCAGCATTTATTGTTTCTGTGAAGAATACAGTCTCTCTCTTCCCATCTTTTTTTGGTGTTTGTTTTTGCTTTTTTTGTTAGTGGCCCTATTCAAAGGCGCTATTTAATGTTGCACTGTGTTCTTCTTAGCTGCAAGAACGGAACCATTAGCCAAGTCTGAAGTCGATTTTGATGCTAGCTCTCAAAATGCTCAAATCCATGTCATCTTGAATAAATCAGGAGTGTTTTGCAACACTGCTGTTAGTGACTCAGTCTGCCTTTGTTATTCTAATGGATCCCTATTGAATGGGGTCCCTGGAAATATCAAAATACACCAAATTGCCTCAGACACTTGTCAACATACCTTGAGTACAAAAAAGGGCACACTTTATAAAACGTCAGTTCTAACGGAATGAGTTTTGGTCTCTGATCTACAAACGTCTGGGGCTCCATGGACTCTTTCTGAGGTACTGTTGTGTTTTAACCCCAGTAGACAGCTCAGCCTGACACAGCCACTTGCTCACTCCCCCCCGGTGGCGTGGGGAGCAAATTGGAAGGGTAAAGGTAAGAAAACTCATGGACTGAGATAAAAACAGTTTAATAGGTAAAGCAGAAGCTGTGCATGCAAGTAAAGCAAAACAAGGAATTAATTCACTGCTTCCCGTCGGCAGGCAGGTGTTCAACCATCTCCAGGAAAGCAGGGCTCCAACACATGTAACGGCTGCTTGGGAAGACAAATGCCATCATTCCCAATGTCCCCCCTTCCTCCTTCCACCAGCTTTTACTGCTGAGCATGACATCCTTTGGTCAGTTGGGGTCAGCTGTCCTTGCTGTGTCCCCTCCCAACTTCTTGTGCACCCCCGGCCAACTCACTGGCGCGGCAGTGTGAGAAACAAAAGGCCTTGACATTGTGCAAGCACTGTTCAGCAATAACTAAAATATCCCTGTGTTATCAACACTGTTTTAGTCACAAATCCAAAATGTAGCACCAAAGAAGCTACTATGAAAAGAATTAATTCTATACCAGCCAAAAGCAGTACAGATAAATGTTAAAGTAGTAAAGAAAAGAAAACTTATTGCAAATTCACTATACAGAGACCTACAGCTTTACAGGAAATATTTTAAGTGTTTTCAAATCAGAGAAGGTTGAAATGCAGTGATCTAGGAGATCAAGGAGCCTCTGCCATTGCTCATTCAATTTAATCATATCTGATTAAACTGCAAATGTCCATGTTTTCAGCATATAAAGTAATTTATTATAATTATGTTACTTTCTTACTATTTTCAGTTAAATCCTCAGTACTGTTTTCCATGGGATGAAGGTTAGAATACATAAACTCTAGGAATAACTTCTGAATGAGATCATTAAGAATTCTTTCCAATGGCTAAAACTTTTGACACGAGAACTGCAAGATTTGAAAGAACTTCTATGTACAAAATCAAGAAGTTCATCAGGATCAGTGACATGGATTTGAAGTCTTCAATGTATTTAGCAGAGTTAGGGTACAGAAATCTATTTAATTTTAGTGACTTAACTTGGAGATCAGAGGCATTGAAAAGTTCTTGGATCAAAGACTAGGTTCAGCCTTTTAAAGTTTATCACCTTGAAACTTCAGCTTCAATTACAAGTTACATTTGGCATGCTTTCAAATATCCCAAAAACTTTTCCAGTGTTATCAGGTAAGTGTATATGTGGTCGCCCCCCTACCCCCCAGAACATGAATTATGGGTTTATTGCTAGCCTTTTTCTTTTCTGTTTTTTTTTTTAATAATTTTTTTTCCTTCTTTTTTTTTTTTTTAATTAAAGGACAGATAACCAAAAAATTTAAGGGAAAGCACATTAGGATCATGGTCACATCATCATTCCCTTCTGTTTTGCAGTTTTCTGGAACCACAGGCATTTTTTCTCCCCACACAGAAAAAGCAACTCTTTCCTAATTCAAAATTTCCTTTCAGTTCTAGAATTGGTTAATCCTGCTCTCAAACCTCTGTAAGTTAGACAAGCTATCTCTCCTAGTGGTAACAATATAACCATGGTAGCAAAAAATAATTAAAAAAAAATCTTTCTTCCTGGAAAGTTTTGAAGTGAATGATACGCTCTGAAAACAAAAGGATATTCAGCACTGTATCTTTTGACGAGAACATCTTTAGAATGAATTAACCCTCATTTAAAAATTCCTACTGATGATGTATTTATATATATTATATATTTTTATATATATACACCAAGTATCTTTTTTTTTTTTAATTATTCTTATTCCTTAAGAAATAGAGGAAGGGAGGGAGGAAAGGAGAGAGGAAGGAAGCAAGCAAGGAGAGGAAGGGAGGGAGAAGGTCAATGTTGCACAGAGAAGGCTACGGTTCTTCCTCTTCAAACCTCTCACTAGGCTCAGCATAGTTAGACCCTCTGAGGTGAACTTTAGACAAACAAGTGTGTTCTTCTGGTTTTGATGGGGTTGAGATGCGAAGCGCGTTCTGAGCACTTTTAAGGCTGAATGATTGCTTTCCAGAGCTTTGATAAATTTCTACCACTTTAAGTGCTGAAGCATTTTTCTGCACTTCAGCCAGCCCGAGGCTCACGGTCTCACATGGTGTGCGTGACAGAGAAGGGAGTGAAATCAGACCATACGGCACCCAGGCTTGGGCTCTACTCAGCTCCCTTTCTTTCCAAGCTCAACTTGAAAGACAGAGAAAAATTAGAGAGTCTTTGCATGTTGTCCCAAGTGAGCGACAAGAAACTGCTGTGCGCTGGACTATGTGTAAACGGATCTGCAGGCGAGGATTACAGAAAACACCTTGTTTAAATGGTTGTTTTCTCAGTTTAGACCTAACTTTAAAGGTTACCATTTAAATAGTATTATTTGTTGTTGTTGTTTGCTTTGTGAGGGAAGTTTAGCAACGTGTGTTTAATTAGATCCTTTCTAGGACCACCAACTAGTTTCAAAATTCAACAGCTGAAGATATTTCCGTTCGTTTACATTACCCTGCTCTTACTCATCAGAGTTCTTTGATCATCTGAGTCATGGCATCATTCCAGTTATTAGGTACACATATATGTGAAAATTTTCTTACTTTCATATTTACTCTTTGTGAGACATTATGTGCTCTACTATTCAAAACAAAAATGAAATACTGCATGTATTCCTGGTAACTGTAACAATCCTTTCTAGATTTTCACGAAGATTTTCCTTTCCATGTTATAAAGTTCCTCCTCCCATTTATAAGATGAATACCAAAACTTCACAAAATACAGAAAGTTTGAGTTAGACACCAACTCTAGTGCATGATTTATGTAAACTATCGAAGCGTATTCTGTACATTCAGAACTACATATGCATTAACACTAACAAAGAGATATAGACCACAGAGTACCTACAGTTTTGTTAAAAAATTATTTTCCCCCTTCAGCCTAAAAATTCAATAATTAGTTAAAAACCTACCAAGGGACATGGGGGTGAGTGAAAATTGTGAGGCTATAACAGACGTGAGGATAAAACAGTCTCATACTTTTCAGAGAGTAGGAGTTTCTCATTCTTTGGAAATTTCCCACTTTTCCTAGGGTTGGCTCTTTTATTTCTGGTTAACAATCATGACAGTTTATTGATGAAAAATAGATGGGAAGTAAATCTAATGTCACTTTCACCATGTTCCTCAGGGATTCTAATACCATATCCACATTGGATGTTCTTGGAGTACAACAAGAAAAAGATGCTGTCTGACAGCAGCACGTTATGGCTCTTTCTTTCTGTAAGCTTTAGTTGTTATTGTTAAAATATGAACCTTGTTGCATTCTGAAATCAACATGCAGCTATTTTTTTGTCTTTATGTCTTTGGTAGTCAGATTAAAATGTTCTCTACTGTGGTATCTGACTAGAAAAAAGCACCTTTCCTCTCATAACTGCTTGGACAAGATGAGAATACAGATTGAATAACACTCCTGTGATGACCAGACAATAGTCACATTAAAAAAGCAAATACAATAAGCTTCTATATAATGTAAGAGCACAAAGATGAGAGAAAAAAAAAAAAAGCATTATGTAAATCTATTCCTTTTTACAAACCGCCTCCATGTGATTCCTAACTCACATTTTGAGAAGCACAAGGTAGCAGGGAAAGCCATGCAGCACACAACTCAGGTGGCTATTTTCTACTTAATGGAATATTGTGGGTTTAAAGGTTCAGATGAAATGTGAAACCTGTTGTGTTCAAGCTCACTGAGGAAAGGCTGAAAAAAAGAGGAAACAAACAGAAAGCAAAAATGCAAATGAATACAGAGAAGAGTAGGTAAAATGAAACTTGAATATAGAAAATTGGTGCTAAGCAGCAGGGGAAAAAAAAAGGAAGAGGGAAAAGCATAACAGAAGCTCATGTTCACAGGCTCTAATTAAATGTGACAAGTGTAACACAGTCCAGAATTAAAACACACTCCAGAATTAATTCCTGTGGCTTTATCTAGATTAGTAAACTAAACAGTGCCATGGCAAACCCTTGAATACTGGCATGTGAGCATTTATACTACCATATCAACAGGAGAGTCTCTTCAGTAGTTTTGCATTTGGCCAGAGCAGACTGAAGTTGAGATGAGCAGAAGTTGGGGGTTGTTTCTGCCAGCCCTGCAGAAGGTTTCTGGTTTCTGGAGAGGAGAGAGAACAAAGAGATCTTATCTACATGGGTTCAAATCCTGTTTTGCTACTTGCACTCAAGGAAAAAACATGGCCCCTGGACAATGTTGTTTAGTAGAACAGAGATATTCAATGTGAAGGGCAAGAAGGAGGAGCCGGGGAACTACAGGCCGGTGAGCCCCACCTCCATCCCTGGAAAGATGATGGAACAGCTCGTTCTGGGCGTCATCTCAAGGCATGTGGAGGAAAAGAAAGCTATCAGAAGTACTCAACACAGATTCACCAAGGGGGAATCATGTCTGACTAATCTGATAGCCTTCTATGATGGCATGACTGGATGGATAGATGAGGGGAGGGCAGTAGATGTTGTCTACCTTGACTTAAGCAAGGCGTTCGACACAGTCTCCCACAGCATCCTCATGGGGAAGTTTAGGAAGAGTGGGCTTGATGAATGGACAGTAAGGTGGACAGACAACTGGTTGAAAGACAGAGCTCAGAGGGTCATGATTAGGGGCACAGAGTCTAGTTGGAGGTCAGTGACGAGTGGTGTTCCCCAGGGGTCAGTACTGGGTCCAGTCCTCTTCAATATATTCATCAATGACCTGGACGAGGGGATAGAGTGCACCCTCAGCAAGTTTGCTGATGACACAAAGCTGGGGGGGATAGCTGACACACCAGAAGGCTGTGCCGCCATACAGAGAGACCTGGACAGGTTGGAGAGTTGGGCGATGAGAAACCTTATGAAATTCAATAAGGGGAAGTGTAGGGTGCTGCACCTGGGGAGGAATAACCCCATGCACCAGTACAGGTTGGGGGCTGACCTGCTGCAGAGCACCTCTGCAGAGAGAGACCTGGGAGTCCTGGTGGACAACAGGATGACCATGAGCAATGTGCCCTTGAGGCCAAGAAGGCCAATGGCATCCTGGGCTGCATCAAGAAGAGTGTGGCCAGCAGGTTGAGGAAGGTCATCCTCCCCCTCTACTCTGCCTTGGTGAGGCCGCACCTGGAGTACTGTGTCCAGTTCTGGGCTCCCCGGTGCAAGAAGGACAGGCAACTGCTGGAGAGGGTGCAGCAAAGGGCTACCAAGATGATTAGGGGACTGGAACACCTCTCTTATGAAGAAAGGCTGAGGGATTTGGGTCTCTTCAGTCTGCAAAAAAGACGACTGAGGGGGGACCTCATCAACACTTATAAATAATTAAAGGATGGGTGTCAGGAGGATGGGGCCAGGCTCTTTTCAGTGGTGCCCGGGGACAGGACAAGAGGTAATGGGCACAAACTTGGGCATAGGAGGTTTCACCTGAACATGAGAAGGAACTTCTTTACTCTGAAGGTGGCAGAGCACTGGAACAGGCTGCCCAGAGAGGTGGTGGAGTCTCCAACTCTGGAGACATTCAAAACCTGCCTGGACGCGTTCCTGTGCAACCTGCTCTAGGTGACCCTGCTCTGGCAGGGGGGTTGGACTAGATGATCTCCAGAGGCCCCTTCCAACCCTATGATTCTGTGATTCTGTAACGTACTTTAAGAACCTGAATTACTCAACCTCCTGCCCCCCCGGCCCCTAAAACAACAACTGGCTTTCTATGACTGTAAGAAATCTCAGTGAAACAAAGGAAAAGCTTGCGTTTCACTTTCCTTTGGTAATATACACTTATTTTTTGTAGATAGGTATTAATATCTTCTGTGGAGATTATTCAGGCATTGAAGACAGCATAGTTCATTCATATTACAGAATCTGATTTTGCCAAATTTTGATTGATTATGATAGGTAAGCCTGAGTTATTATTTATTTCTGCACACCATCTGTGAAGTAATACAGTCTATTACTATCTATTATCAGTATTTTCATGATGTGTATTACAGTTGTCAGCATTATTGATGCCAATATTACTAATGGCTATTCTGACCTTCTGATTTTAGTACAAGTAATATTTGTATAGTGTAAATTAGTAAAAAGCACTGCCTGCATCACAGTTCTCTCATAACTGTAAGGAAAACTTACAGATGTACACTGAACATGCAATGTTTCGAAATTCATAGCACAAAATGCAGCCCCTGATCTTGCTGCCGAACTGTAGTGAGAAAGACAAATGATATGGTTGATGTCAAATGCCCGTATACTTATGATTTCTAACAGGAGCTACTCTGGAAGTTTCAAAGTGCCTGTGTGATTTTAATATTCCATGCTTGTTAATTTCAATGTTAATCCAAATCTATTAGGCTACTCTGAAAATCTTACCCACAAAATACTGCAGAACACTTGTAAAACATATGTAAAATTGGGATTTCTTTGTCCCATTCTGCATTCACCTTTGTCAAACTGTAATGATATTTTAACTTTTCTCATTATCCATTAAATGGAGAGTTCTTTAGAAACAAGGAACACATGAAGATTTTTTTAACTCTCTCGTTGTCTTACTGTTAAAACAGTTTGCTCTTCAGGGTAAACATTGCAACACCTACAAGATTAAAAAAATCCAGCTTTCTACAGTACTGAGACATTCCACTAGTTAACTTCAACGACAAATACAAGCCGCAGATAGACCAGCACAACTCCTATTTGAAAGTCAGATGAAAGAAGGTGTAGGAGTCTTAACTCTTAATAGGAACTGTACTAGGTCCAGCATAGTGTGGCATGAGAGAGAGGTCCCAATGCATCGCCTGAGGAAGGAGAGGCTATAGAGAAACTACAGCTTTTTCAGACCGGAGAGCCCCTGTTGAGTTTATCCCTCACATTCTTATTTTAGCCAAATAATAATTTTAATGATGAAAAGTATAATGCTATTTTTATGCTGTTATGGTAACCTTGTGAAAAAGAAAAATCAGGAACATAACCAAAATCCTACCATAGTTATTTGTATATGACAGTATTTTCAGGTGGATAATAGAAACTTGTAAAATTCAAATCATCTAAGATAAAGCAATTAATTCTGATAGAGAAGGTAATTGTTATGACAAATAAAGATGGGCAGCAAATTATTTCTATTAAAAGACTAAAATAACAAATATATTAGTCTTACATTTTAATTATTTGTCAAACTATAAACATAGATTAACATTAAAAAGCATGAAGCCATAACATGTTAGAAAGATAAGATTATGTACATCAGACTGAATGGCCAGTGTTCGTTAGGATATTCTTAGCAATAGGAAACTTGTGTAAATTTCCCTGCTGTAATTTCTATGCCATTTCCTAAATTTGTAGATAGGTAATCATATAAATAGCTTTGAAAAGACGCTAAACAGGACCAGAATATATAAAATATGTGAAAATTAGAAAATATTACTCATTCAAATGAGAAGTTCTTTAAATTGCGTACTTAACTTTTGTCCACATAGTAGATCCCCAGTTTCCTGAACAAATACAATTCCTAAAAAAAATAATTTTACACATGTACTTGTAAAATATATTCATACTTTACCAAAAGGGAAACAAATATTTATTTTCAAACTCAAGAAAAGTGAGAGTGAGTTACTGACTGAGTGAATGCATAGAGGAGTGAGCAATCTACGAATCAAATTAATATGCTATAAAATATTTAAGGAGAGAAAACCGTACCAAACTATGTTGCTGTAAAGCTGGCACATTCACAGCATTATCACTGAAGATTGTTATTGCATTTTTTACTGAGTCAATAAATCAGGTTCAATACTGCAGTATCGATATTTCAATTTACTTCCATGTGTAAAGCTATTTTGTTATCCTATTACCAGGAAATATTTGAAAGTTAACGAAAGCAAGCTACGTAGTTCTACATTCTACAGCCCAGTAGCTTACAATTACAACAGATGGGTAAAAACAAGCAAAGTCTGAAAAGACGTTTTTATAAATCCTGCTAATTTCAGTATGAATCATTCAAATGCTGGTAAATCCAACATCTGTGCATTTCTACAATGTAACAAAGACAACATAAATGTTATGAAGTGCATTTTTTCTATATTTCAAAATAAGATTGCTCACTAATGGCCAGTGATTTCAAGTCCAACCATGTCACTCTTTTAGAGGCAAAACTTCCCTAGGAGTAGTAGGGGAGCTCTCAAATATTGCTGTGAGGTACAGAGACCTTAGGTGGTTGTTAATAAGAAATCCATGTTGGAAGTAATAACTAAAAGAAGTCTTGAGTATATAGCAGAATATAAGGTAATAAACACCGAGGAAGAGCTCATGAATATGTGAGAATGAGGTGTGCAGATCCTTATGGGCTGCAGGTCACCCATTTGGCTAGCAAACATTGAAGGAAGAGCTTGTAAGGAAGAGAAACAGTTGTATGTTTCTAGGTGTGCTGCCAGCAACACCTCTGATAAAATAACTAGGAACAATTAAAACCGGTGGGAGGGGTGTCACATATTAGTCCAGCTCTCAAAGGCATGAAATTATGAGATGGCCACTGAGCAACAGTGGTGCTTTAGATAAAGAAGATAAAGAGAAGAGATATGTGATTTTAAGGTCTTCACGCCTATTCTATGATTATTCTGAGCTTTCAAAAAAGACTCTGAAGCCCAAATATTCTTCAGTGTCTTCATAAGTGAAAATAGGCTTTGGCCCAAAGTATTTTTTGACTGACGCGGGAGTTGAACCAGGTAGGCTCCAGAGATCCCTTGCAACTAAGTCTTCCTGTGATATGATGATTCCATGTTTTTTTATAACCTGACTCCTGGAATGACAGTGCTGTCCTGCTTTCATAGGTGTGAAATTCTGCAGCCAAATATTGAGCAAAACAGAGTGCAATTATTTTAATTTTCTCTTTTAGGCTATTTGTCTTAATTATTAAAGAAGTCCAAAGGGAAAAAACAAATGCTGGAGGCAAGAGAGGGGTACAAACACAAGGCCAGTAACAGTGATGAGGCAGCTTATATTGCACTAAGTACATGGTCAATCCTGCTTTTATTATGTGAAGGTTCTGGCCAGCTGCCAGCAGGCATGATGTCCATTTGCAGGCACCAAGGTCACTGAATCAGGGGGTTTCGTTAGCCTATTTTCACTCCTTTTAGATGAAAAAGGAATTAAAACCTCTTTGTTTAAAAATAGTGAAATAGCAGACTGTACTTTCTGAGGTACTGGGAAAGACTGGAACAGAAATATGCCAGGATTTGTCTGGAGCGATGCAGAGAGTGGAGTTTTGTGGGATTTGTGGGAATGTATGTCTGCGAATAACAGAACATGAAGGATAGCAGAAAGAGACAAAAAGATACAAAACTCCAAGGAAAAATAAGAAACATGACTGACAGCAGTCCAAAAGGCAGAAGACAAAGACTGATATGTGTGGCCTTGAGAAAGACTGGAAATCAAGTGGAAAAAATGGGGTGTGCTCCTTGTGTGCTCAGGACAGCAGAACTGTGCCTGCGCTGCAATGCTGTCGTGAGTGAGAACTGAAACGCCTTTGCAATTCCACCTCTTTGCTGTCGTCAACTGCACTTTCCAACATGCTCTCAACAAAGCTAGGTTCTCATTATAGTCAAATATAGAATTGAATTCATAACTCATGCAAAATACTTTTTAAAAGGGAAACATTGCATGATAGGGCTTACAGGATTACTTACGCTTGTCAAACCCTCATTCATTTCACAACCTATCTCTGAGTTAGAAGTCAGGTGGATTCAGTTACTTCAGTATAAGAACCATTGGGAAATGTTGCCAGGTTTTTAAGACGGGTGCCCTAAACTGCGGAAAAAGCTGTGAATGTCTACTTTTATCCTTGTTTGTTTTCTAACATCCTTTTTTTTTTATTAGCAATTTTTAAACAGAAAAATGGTAAACACAGCAATATTCTTTGTGCAGAGATTTCCCTCTATTTCCTAGCAAAGGTATTCACTTCTGCAACAGGGTATCATGTTAAAATATATGTTTCTCCTAAGCCTGAATTTATTAAATTAACTAATTAATATTCATTAATATGATCCATTATTCATCTTCAAACATACAAACATTCCATAATTTATTGTCTACTTAAAGACCTACAGTGGTTCCTCTTAACAATCTAGATTTGTATCACTGATCTGTGCTGTATATTTCAGTAAATAAAAATAATATGAGACAGGAAAATAATGAATAAAATCTTTTCTTGTTTCTTTGGTCATTTATTGTTATTGTCTTTTATAGGTATTGAAAACATGTTAAGGTTCTTTAACCTGAAATATTATAATCTTCTATTTCAATGAAAAAAAGATAAAAAAAATCTGATGGCATGAATATAAAGGAAGAAGTTATATAATATTTTATGTAACTATACCTATGCGTAGCATAGATCCTTCTCTTTCTGAATTCTTATGTTCTTTTTTTCTTTTTTTAAGCTTTCAACACTGAAGGACATGCACCATGTCCCCTTGTGGTTTTGTGGAGTACATAACTTACTAGGATTTGACCCTGGTGATCAAAACAAGCCTTTAGGTATTTTTCCATTATAAATATTAAATCAGTGTATTCATACATCATTATTTTTTTCTTCATGTCTCCGTGATGGCAGAGAAGGAGGCAACACAAAATCACTTTCTCATTCTTTTGTCACTAATCTGAGTAATATAAACGCTCTTTCTTCATCAATCCTGTGCATTACTGTGGTGCAGGAAGGTTTGGACTTCAAGGTAAGTATTTACATTATCTTTTTCAAAAGGAAGGGGACTGTATCAACAGCATCTCTAAATACAGAGCTTTGAAGTATTCCCTGCAGACCCTGAAAATGTAGCGCATAGTCTCAGGCTTCATGGCAAAATAAATGTTGGCTGGAATCCAAGTTTAACTAACTTAGGCACCTTACTTGGCAACTACATTGGCAGCCATTTAATCTCATTTTTGCCATCTAGAAGTTAGATTGTACTATCATCTGGAGTTCTCATGCTTCCAGTGGAGAGAAACGGATAACCGTGAGAAGGCTAATTATTTTCCATATCTTACATGTACTGGATGTATATGTATTGGATTAATTTGATTACCTAGCACTACCTGTGGCTTTTCATAGTTAAGAATTATTTTAATCTCTAAAGCACAGATCTTTTTTTCTCCTACACAGCACCTCAAGTAGCCTCTGACTCTTGTTCTTACAGTGGCATCTGGAAACAAGACAAAATACTAGACACTGTACAGTCACATAGCAAGAGGTGATACTGACAGAGCTTGCATTCCAAACAGACACCACCAACAAAAAATGCAGAAAGGGATACAACATCCTCTGTTGGTTGCGTTGGTGGGGAATAAAATTCAGAGAAGGACAACAAGGAAGATCAAAATATATGGTACAGATTCTATACAAGGGATGACTAAATAGCAAAGGTGAGGCTGACAGGTTGGTAGTTCCCAGGGTCCTCTTTTCTACCCTTTTTAAAAATGGGTGCAATGTTTCCCTTTTTCCAATCACCAGGGGGGACCTGACTGCTGTAACTTTTCAAATATCATGGAGAGTGTCTTGGTAACTTCATGAGCTAATTCCCTCAGGACTTTGGGATGCATCTGATCAGGTTCCACAGACTTCTGTATCTTCAGGTTCCTCAGGTGGTCATGAACCTGATCTTCTCTTACAGTGGGAGGGCCTTTGCTCCCCCAGTCCCTGCCTTGCGGTCCATCCACTTGGGAGGTGTGGGGAGAGAGTTTGCCAGTGAAGACTGAGGCGAAAGTTGTTGAGTACCTCAGCCTTTTCCTTGCCTGTTGTTACCAGTTTGCCAGCCTTGCTCATCCTGAAGGGTTTGCATTCTTTGACCTTCCTTTTCTGGCTGACATACCTGTAGAAGTCCTTCTTATTCTTTGCATCCCTTGCCAAATTCAGCTCCAGCTGCACCTTGGCTTTTCTGACCCCATCCCTACACAACCAGAATTTCATGGAAGAAAAACCACTGAAGGGCTAGTAAATGCAAAGACTACAAACAAGGCTTAGAAAATTATGGAAATCTGTTTTGCAAATTTTTTAGGCTGGGAGAGTGTTTTGGGGAAACATACTTCGTTCTCACACTCTTCTCTCGCTATCTCAGAAAGGCCACCTTCAGACACAGATTCCTCTGGTCAAACACGCTCTGAGTATTCATATGTTCCTCCTCCCTAATCTGTGTGCCTGCTGCAGCGCAGCCATCTTTTCTCTCTCTGGCAGAGGGGAGCACTGGCAATATTTATCTTGGGGAAGGAAAAGAAGCACAAAGGGATTTTCAATTCCACACAACCTCAAATTAAAAAGTTAATATCAGCTATTCACAATGATGAAATGGTTTCCCAGCCTGAAAATCAAATCTAAACCAACTTGGGCGTGAATTACAAGATCAGTCATTTTGATCCAAATATGAAAGAGAAGCCAGCCTGGAAAAAACAAGTGTACAATGTGCCTGCTTGGCCTGAAACAGTCACGCTCTCTGTGAGTGAGATGTCAGCTTGCATTTTTTTTTCTTCTCTGTGAGGAGAGTAATTTTCTACTTGCGGATAGTGACTCTTTCAGGACACTATCCCACCAGGTGCACCTGGGGAAGGAAACCGTATGCACATGACATTAACTATTAGGTAATTCCTGGTCCTGGAGCTGTAAGTGGATGTTTTCCAGGAATAAGCTTATCTCATATTTTGGTAGGAAGCCCAAACAGCACGGAACTGCTGTCGTGTGTGCTTCGTGTCAAGACTGCTTTGTGCAGAGGAAGTGAAATCTGTCACAATCCATGCTTATACTGTCTGTAGGGTGCAAACTCTGGAGAACATTATCCTTCCTTCTGGGTACAGGTTTCCTGGCTGAGACCTATTGGCATCATTCCAGACTGCAACCTAAGAACAAAGTAGTGTATATCCACTGAGGGGAACTGGTGACAAGGTAGCACACCAAGCTTCTTTATCCTTTGAGGTGTTGCTATTAGTAATTGTACAATAACAATTGCTTTAAAAAATATAATACAATAGAACAATCATATTTACAATGCTTTATAGCAAAATTACTTTGAAATAAAACAAATGAAATTAAAAATGGGTTAGAAAACAAAAAGTAATATTAACCTAATGTAATGATATTATGAAATACAATGTTATGTATACAGCATTTATAGCGGTTATAAAATACAGAATCACAGAAGAATCACAGAATCTTCATGGTTGGAAAGAACCCTTAAGATCATCGAGTCCAACCAAAAAACCTACAATCTCTGCCACTAGAGCATGCCCTGAAGTGCCACATCTAGACATTGATGCCACATCTAGACGTTAATATACTATCTATATATATACTATAGTATATAGTATATAGTATGTATATATATAGAGAGAGAGTATATAGTATATATACTATAGTATATAGTTAATATACTATATGTTACTACATAATATCAGTATAGTTTTGAATAAAATCAGGACAAAGCATGCCAATCTGGCTAAAACGAAATTAAAAAAAAACCCAAAAAACAAGCACAAAAAAAATCCACAAAGGTAAAAGATTGTAAAAGGCAATGAAGTATAATGAGGTCATTCATAGTAAACATTTTTGGTAATACACTACTTTCTGTAAATCAATCTTTACAGCAGGCAGTGATTGTGAAATTAATATTGTGCACACTCCTTACCAGTTTGTGGATTTAATATTGTTAACTGAAGCCAAACCAATTAGTATACACTGTCTTTCAGATATGACTAGACTAGATACAGTTTCATGGTACCCAAATGCATAGGAAGTATAAGCTGCATACCTAAAAGTATTTTGCTTGGCTTTGTGAAGAGTAATGAGGAGATGAATAGTGTCTTCTGTATTGTTTAGTGATACCTTTGATTTGCACTCTGAAAATAGACTCTTCATGAATGTTTTTCTTGGTTTTGGTTGTTTTTTGTTTGGTTTTTTTTTTTTTTTTGTGATGGGATTGTTCCTTTTCAATATACATTGGGTTAATGAACCAGCAGAACTTGCACACACACAGAGTCTGAAAGTGGCTCTAGGCAATTCTCTTTTGTGTTTTTTCCTTTTTCATTTTTTTTGTTCTGTTTTATATTTTTTAAAGACTGAGCAATGTTATAGACTAATAGTTTATGGCAGTCAGCTAATGAGTTGAAACTTCACTGAGACAGAAGGCACACACAATGGAAATGTGTGAAAAATTGAAATTACAAGGTTGTTAAGGTAACTCTCTCTTGGTTATGTATTTAGGAAGCTTATCATGATGCAGTGAAATGAAAACTTAATAAACATACCTAGTCATTATGAAGAAAGAAAAAAGACATCTTATTTATTAACTGCAAGATGCACGGATTTGCCGTTGCTGTATTGTAATGGAAATGAAGCAAGTGACAAACAGTACCCAACTGCCCCATATGACTACCCAATGCCAATACAGAACATTAAAAAGTAATTTTAAGAAGTTGTCTTTTCACATTAACTTTGTAAAACCAGCTGACTTTGTGACTTTGTAAATGAGAATTTAAATGAAAATCTTCTGTCCATTGAGAGCACGGGAAGCATGCTAACAGGGCTTTGCAATTACTGCCACATTGTGCTTTCAGTGCACTTTTTTGCTTACTTAAATACATAGGTTCATGCTTACATATACTCACAAAACCTCAGACACCAAGGAAACTGGATAAAAAGAGTGGTTCTTTATCCTATCATACCATGGTTTATTGAAATATCATTGTCTGCGTGATCCACTAGTAGCCATGTATGCTTCTCTTTTTGCTGAAGTTATAATTTTTTGAATAACAGTGTATATTAGGGACACACCCTGGGCTGTACTGTGCTCTTAGACCTTCTCTAGTTTTCTCAAAGTCCTTGTCCCTAGAATTTCAGAAAAAGCAGAGAAAGTATGTGGGTCATCCAAAAATGCTTTCAAGGTTGCAATGCTCACTGGTGGCAGTTAATGAGAAGGCTGAGGTGGAGACACCAACAGTGATAAGTTTCTGATATAATAAAATAAAGACATGCAAGAAAAGGAGATGAATACGGGTCTCCACGTGCTGCTATCAGAATTGTTAAAGAATTAAAACAAGTCATAGAATCATAGAACGGTTAGAGTTGGAAGGGACCTTAAAGATTATCTAGTTCCAACTCCCCTGCCATAGGCAGAAACACCTCCCACTAAACCAGGTTGCTCAAAGCCCCACCCAGCTTGGCCTTGAACCAGCGATGGTTCAAGCGGTGGGGCATCCACAACTGGGCAACCTATGCCAGTGTCACACCACCCTCACAAAAGAATTTCTTCCTTATATCTACACTCTTTCAGTTTAAAAATATGACTTCTCTTCCTATCACTATACTCCCTGATAAAGAGCCCCTCCCCATCTTTCCCATAGGCCCCCTTCAGGTACTGGAAGGCTGCTATAAGGTCTCCCCAGAGCCTTCTCTTCTCCAGGCGGTACAACCCCAACTCCCTCAGCCGTTCCTCATAGCAGAGGAGCTCCAGCCCTCTGATCACCTTCGTGGCCCCCTGCTGGACCTGTTCCAACAGGTCCATGTCCTTCTTGTGCTGAGGACTCCAGAGCTGCATGCAGTACTCCAGGTGGGGTCTCACCAGAGTGGAGTAGAGGGGCAGAATCACCTCCCTCAACCTGCTGGCCATGCTTCTTTTCCTGCAGCCCCAGATGTGGTTGGCTTCCTGGGCTGCAAGTGCTGGCTTGAGTTTCTCATCAACCAACACACCCAAGTCCTCCTCCTCAGCATTGCTCTCAATCCGTTCTCCACCCAGCCTGTATTTGTGCTTAGGATTGCCCTCACACACACGCAGGACCTTGCACTTAGCCTGGTTGAACTTCATGAGGTTTGTACAGGTCCACCTCTCAAGACTATCAAGGTCCCTCTCGATGGCATCCCTTCCCTCCAGCGTGTTGACCACACCACACAGCTTGGTGTCGTCGGCAAATTTGCTGAGGGTGCACTCAATACCACTGTCCATGTTGCCAACAAAGATGTTAAAACAGCACTGGTCCCAGTACCGACCCCTGAGGAACGCCACTCGTCACCGCTCACCACCTGGACATTGACCCTTGATACGAGTCCGTGGTAAGCAGCACAACTCCCTAGAAAGTGCATCAGGTCAGCAAATGGGTGCCTCTGTACCTCTCAGAGGAGAGTTGCCTACTACTATTACCCATTGTGTTTTCTTAGTTCCACTGGTGGTTATATTGGGAGCAGATCAGGTTGTCTCACTCTGCTCCGGCGCCTGTCCTGCAAAGTTGGGAAGCAGTTCTGCAAGGGCACCTCAGGCTTTGGGGGAAGTCTCTTCCTCATGCTGGTCCTTGCTGTCACAAGCTTCCATTCTTCTATGTTACTGAGCCCCCTCCCTTCTGCATGGGCCCATGTGGGAGTTTTTGACTGTTTGGCTGTGGGCTGTTGATCCACTGCAGACTGCATTAGGAACCAGCTATCTAACTCATTCTCAGCCTTCCTGATGTTATGCAGCCTCCTCACCACCTCCTGCAGCTCAGACACCTGAGCACACCTTTTGCAGGCAGGTGTGCCACCTATCCCTGCCCCATGAGGAAGGTTGAGGTGCCTCCTTCAGTCTGAGCTCAAATAAGAATATTGCAAGAACCTGTTATGTTTATGCTATGCCTGCAAACATGTTATGTTTCAACCTAGAAGCAAACTTTAAAATATAGATGATACTATTGGTGCCAGGTAGGTGGTATCCCCTGAGGATGGTGGAAGTGAAAATGCCAGCTGCACCAGCTGAAGAAGGATTGGACTACTGCTCTCCTGAATTTGGCATCTGATCTGGCAGCTAAATCCAGCATATAATACTTGACAAGCATAACTGTCTTTCCCACATAGATTTCAGATGGCAATACATTTTGGAACTGGGCCAAAAATGTTGCTCATGTACTGGTAGAATGAATCTTAATTTTTGGTAGCAAGATCGGCTGCCAACTGGTAATGAAATGATATACAACACTGATCATTTTGATTATCTTTGTAGTGAAAGAACCTGGTACATGTAGCAACCAACTCCAAAATTCACAAGCAAATACTGAGACAATTGGAAATATTTGGTTTTATCATTACATTACTGGAAGATTCTTGAGACATCTATATTGTGTAGCTGCTTCGCTCTTTTTGTGGACAATTTTTTTCCAAGGCAAAAAAAGAAAAAGGTGCTTAAATGATTGGTCCAGGTACAAGACAGAACATTTTGCATGTATCTTTTGTACATTTGTATCTATAAAAATATAATCACAAGAATCTGAAATTTTCTTATCTTCCTGGCAAAGCCGGTAGCAACTAAAGGTTGTCCTGAGGTGAGATAATGTACCTCAAAAATAATTCAAAGATGAGTTCTGTAATTTTAGCTTTACAAAGGAGAAATGATATGATTTAATACAATATTGGCATTGTCAATTAAGAAGCTCCATATGTATTTGTTCAGTCTCCTTAGGTATAAAATAAAATTGAACCTTTTGAATGAGAAAGTGCGACTACAGTGTAGTTCCTGCCACTATCTCTATGGCTTCTCAACAAAGCAGTGAAGATTTGGGGGACTTTTTTGGTTGATTTTTTTTTTTTTTTTTTTTAATGATATGCTTTCAGTAAGCATTGAGTGCCATTATTTGTTTAGCTACCCTACTTTTTATTGTTATTCAACACAGTCATAAAAGCAAGCTGAAATATCTATACTACTACTCACACATTCAATACAGGAAAGTTCTTTATCTTGTAATAATTGCTAATAATAATAATTGTGTCAATTTCTTTTATAGAATGATAAACTTTGACTTCATTGAAGGGAGATGTGTACTACTTCCAGAATTAATGTCATTACACCTTTTCTTAAAAATAAACTTATTTTCTTGTGATGTCACATTGGTTTATCAGAGTTCTGGTTCAGGCTCCCATTCTCATCGGTGAACTGGGCTCTTTGAATGGCCAAATGTGAAGCATCTTGGGTTAACTTGTGCATCAGTCCTCAGAGAAGGTGATGTGTTAACTGGGATCTGAACTATCATTCCCAAGAAAAATTTTGTACTGTGGATGAATTAGGGAGAACTGAAGCATCCATAAGATCAATTCAACAAAACCACATTATTGTTTTTATCAGACTGTTCCATTTCCTCTGCATTGGTTTTCAAAGGAATCTGAAAAAGTAATTCAAACACAACAGTGAAGACATAAGAATTCTGGACTAGATCTGACTCATGGCTGACATCTTCTTACAGGCAGAAAAAAGGATGACTATTCTGCCTGTATTATTATACAGATAGCCTCATATGCTAAAAATTACATACATTTCTTTAGCCCTTGAATAAGGTTTTCAAATACCTGGAGTAAGCAAAATAATATAATTGTGGAATAAAAATTTCCAACATTTTATAAATCACATTTCTTTCTGTTTGCATGTTCACACTTTCTGGAGAGTAGCAGTTTGGGCTTGAATCAAGTTCAGTCATATTTTCTAAAAAATTTACTATGTATTTTTCTTTTGAGATGTTTGACAAATGCGTATGTCTGTGATGCACTCATTTTATGCTGCTGGTCAAATAACTTGTGTGTGTGTTTGTCAATAATTCATTCGAAGTATTGTACAAAATATTTCAAATAATAAGTTCTATGAATAGTATTAGCTGAATATATATATGGCAGATGCAATAGATTGTTTATCAAAATGTTTCCACTATTCTCCACTTCTGAAAATCCAACCAAATAATTTGTGAATATAGTTAGAATACAACTATGTAAACAATTTTCAAAGTTCTTATTCCAGCTTTTATGGAAAATCCACTATTGTTCATTTAGCCTCTGTAGCGACTGACCCAAAGTTCAATGGTATCTCAAACTGTTCTTCCATTACTTCATCGGTCTTTGGATCAGTGGCTTAGCCCAAGCATAGGAAGGGCTTTTGATAGAGGCTGCTCTGGATCTCACCAGTGCATATCTTACTCCATTATCCATTGCTAATTTACATGCATATTTGAAATCAAAGTGGAGCGTGCCAGTCGAAAAGCAGTGTGCAACTGGATTAATTTATCTTTTGAATACATTTATAAAAATAATGGTGAACTAACCAGCAATTACAGCATTTCTTTTCAAAATACTAGTAGTCCAGATAACCTGGGTATTGTTTCACTTTTTAAATTGCATGTACAGAAATAAGTAGTAATATAGCTAAATATATCCAAGGTGTACCGATATTTTAAAAAAAACGAGACGGGTAACTTTCACAGCCGTTTGCATTTTATGTTGGTTTCTACACCCCAGAAAATTGGGCTGGGGGTATGTCTTGAGCCAGACTATGCCATTATATTTCTGCAAGGCCTTGAGGAATTTTAACAGCATCATTTTTGCTATTCCACAGTCAATACACATTCACTCTTCTATTTTCTGACTCTGTGGTTTTGATAGGTTTCACTTGTCAGGGTTATGCATTTTTGTTATGTTAATGAATGGAGAAAGCTCATACAATTTTAAAATATCTTACTGAAAAACTCAAAAGGTAAAAACAAACTAGAAATAGCTGTACATCACAAATTTAGGTTTAAAAAGGTTTGCTGCAAACAAACAGTATTCAATTTAAACTATACATAGCAAATTTATTGCACAACTCCAGTTGGTGCTGAAAGATAATGAAAAACAGAGGTTTGCTTAGTATACAAAAATTGTTGATGTTCATAGCAGTATCAGTTGCGCAGGGATCAGGCAAATGAGACTAATTACCTCAGAATATTATTTTGAGGCAGACATCATGCCTTCCACCTGCACACATGACAAAATTAAAATAACAGTATCTAAAATATTTCAGTATTATTCCATAACGTTAGCAATTATGCTACACAGTTCTTTCTTTAGATACAGAAATTTAATAGCAATTAAACGGCCTAGGTAAAACAACGAACAAGAGACTGTTGTATTTCTAGTTCATATTCAGAGTTTCTGATTCTTATGTTCATTCAGACCATCTGTTCTAGGACCTGAATTTAGGCATTTTAATCACTCTAGCGTTTTAGTTCAAGGCAATGATGAGAGAATCAGCTTACCTTATACATACTGACATACCTTAGCTCCTTGTACAGTCAATGTAGAAAATGTGTGATGACCCAGGTTTCTAATAAAGACCTGAATTAGGAGGAATGGATAGACGTGATCATGTATTACCATAATTTCACCTGCTGACAGTTAAAAATGTGGCAAAGGGAAGACATATAGAGAGTGCCAGTTCATTTTATGCCATTTTTAAACACCAAAGAAACTAAATCTGAAAGTACCTAAGATACCAGTTTTTCTCCAGGTCTGTGTGCACACACTCACAAACATAGTGATTCTACTTTGATTGATATAAAATGGAAATTGTCTGCCCAGACTTAATGTTTCTTTAGCTTAGGACACTAATAAAAGAACAGAAAATCTGCTGTCATTCCCATCCACTTTTTGGTGTGTAACTTATTTTTTATTGGACTGTACAATACATTTGTGTTAGTAATTTTTATTTGTGATAGAAATCAGAAATCCATGTGATTTAATTTGTTTTTATAGTCATATTTATTTTGGAAGTCTGACCACAAAGAGAATGTACGGAGTAGGAGGCATCACATGGGAAGATAAAATATGAGGAAAAACAAAGAAGTTTGTTTAGTGACAAGTTTTAGTTATGTTTCGTGTCTTGGATACACAAGCAAGTAATAGCATTACTTACATGTTGTGGAATGAAATGGTGGAACATGAATTTTTTTATAACATATAGATGTTATGTACCCGTATACAGAACTGTATATAAGTTCTAGATGGTGCACATAATACACCAATGTATAATATAATGTATAATACATTTGTCATATATTTAATTACTGTGGCATACTTAATTTTTGTGGTTGATTTAGGGACCATGTTAGGCAATAAAACAGGAAATCTGTCTATGTGGATTCAAAGGTCTTTGTCCTCTTCATTAAAGCTCAAGGTTTATCACTGTTGTGTATTTTCCACCGTTGACTGTTAGACATGCTCAAGGAACATCCTGTTTTGTGTCCTTTGTCTTTCTAGACAAATTGAAAACATCTCGTCAAAACTCACAATAGTCCTGCTATCAAATTCACAATGAATATGCAGGTCTCATGCCTGCTTCTACTTTAGCAGTACTGGAAAGAAAAAAGATCTTTGTTTTGGCCAGCCTGGATCTGTCAGAAAAACTCCTGACTGTGTTGGGCACTGAGCATCTCACAGAATGACTTCTGTTCCAATTAAATCTGCATAGGTGGGACTCATGTAACCCTCACATGACTTTGAATAAAATCATCGCAGAACAAGGAAGACCCTTATGTGACACACACCACCACTCCCACCACCCCACCGCTGACCCCCTTAGCTCAATGGCTCTTGTCCACGACACGTAAAAGAAGCATCTCAGCATTAGCAGAGGTACCTACATTCTTTACCTGTGTCAAGTAAAGCCCAGCTTGGACTTCAGGCATAAGTAAAATTTGAGAAGATGTCTTTGTAGTGTCTTATCTAAAATGTCACTGCTCAAGTGACTGAGTAGTGTACTACCAAATTATGGATTATATAAATATATATAAATGCAATCATACAATTTTGACTTGCTTATATAGAAATAGGTGACTAACACAGTGTCATCAAGCTGAAAATAAGGTTTTCAGAAATTTGGAAAAAACATTCTTTGCAATGTCTTTTTTCTATTTCTGTTGCTTTGGACTACAAGTTCCTCTACGCTAAATTGTAAGGTGACCAATTTCAATATGTTGTCAGCTGCAATACTTCCCAAGTTTTCTGTTGTACATAGAAGAGAGATCCATCTCTCTCTGATTCATATGGTCGGGCACCTTTTGCCATACATGAAGAGACTCTGCAAGTGGGATTCAGAAGTACAGAGCGATTTTCTGTTGTTAAAGCACAAACAAAATACAGTAAAGATTTATAATTTTAGTAGGCTAAAATTTTCACCACTCCCAATAAGAAATCCAAGAAATCTCTGTAAGTGAGGTAGGTATCAGTCAGGAAGGGAAGATTCAGCCTCTGTTTCTCCCTGCTGAGTTGCCTTCTTGCACTTTAGATTTCTCTTTTTTATCCCTTTCCATGTTGATGTTTTTCCGCTTTAATTTCTGAGCTACTCTGAGTTCCCATCTCAATAATCCTACTTCAATCAATAATACTATGTTTTGCCATTTTGCATGATTGTACAGTACAAACTTTCTCACAGCTCTTTCTGCAAGTAATTTCTTTAGCCACCTATTTCCCCTTCAAACTCTGTAACTTTACAGTTGTATCAGCAACCTGAGGCTGCCCATTGTGTACATAGATTTAATGAATGTGACTTGATTCACATGTATAATTTAAGAAAGACTTTTTTTCAGCCTTTTTCCAACTCCAGACTTTGGTATCATGGTAAGACAATTCCCCCTTGAAGTTCTGGATACTTCAGGCTCTGTCATTTTTGCATCTTGCTAGTAAGCTATGAGTACAAATATCTGCTATGTGATTCTGATCTCCTGGGAGGCTGTTTCGTTATGTATTTGTTTTGAATACTCCTGGTTCAACCAATGTAAGTATATGACAATTGCTTTCTTGAGAATGAAGTTCAATAGATTGTCACTAATTTCGTTTTTGTTTGAAGTTGCGCTAATATTGGTGTTTCTAGTTTGCAGAAATAGTTGGATGCTGAAGGGTATGCTCAAATCCAAAACAGCTTTCAATGCTTGCTAGCAGCAGCACCACTTTCAGGATTGGTTCTAGTTTGACCTGGTAGGAACTGATTTATACAGGGCTTTGATACCCTTGAAAACACAGCTTAGAACACGGACAGACCCTAGTATCCTGTGCAGGCACCAGCTGGAAAGAGTAAGAACAAAAGTATTGGTGCGTGCATGATTGACCCAAATTTCAGAACTGAAATTGGTGTCCATTTCCATACATGCTTTTTTCCCCCCGTTACGTCCTTTTCACTGATACTGAAAAGTAAAATAGTTTTGTTTGAGATCAGCAAAAAAGGTTCTGTGTCTTAACTGTATGTAGTCTTAATTTAGTGCAATCAGATTTCACTGAGCGAGCCATTTGCTTTTGATAACCGACATGTATATTTTTCAGGTTATAGATGCTATTTAGTCAGGTTGGCTGTTTTGTACAGGAGTTCTAAGATTCTTTTACTAGACTACATTATACATTACATAGAAGGAGTATGTGAATTTTCTCTGCTTTTACTGAACAGTGAAAACAACCTGGGAGAACAGCAGTAAGTATTTCTTTCAAGAACACCGACTGCTGTCACTGAAAAATGCTTTAGGCGAAGCGCTTATCAAACCAGTATTCTACACATGTAAAGATTTTATAATAACATCCAGTGAGGAGAATTGTTTCTTAGTAGTAATTTTTTTTACAATCAAGGATAGCAGCATTACAAATATTAAAAAACAAGCAAAAAACAAAACCCGAAAATCTAAAAAATTCTGCGTTTGTTTTTTGGCTTGGTTTACTATGATAAAAGGATAATGAAGCTATAATAATGCACTGCAAAACCTACAATATTATTTCTGAAGGTCTACTTCTACTCTGTGTTTATTACTCTGTAAAGATCTCTGCAATATATTTGAATCTTGGATTAAAACCATTAATTTTAATGGTTAAAAATTAGATGTTTATAAGCAATGATTTTACTGCTATCATATTAACAGTATAAAATTGAATACTGTCTTACTGGTTTATTCACTGCAAAGGTCAAAGATTAGATTTAGTTTAATTTTGCTTGTATTTATGACAAAATAAAATTAAATGAACAATTAAATTTACAGCTTTGTAGGTTTCTTCTGATTATTGCAATTGTGGAAGACCTTTAAAATTTCTGAAGTAGATTCTATTATTTGGAAATAATAAAACATTGAAAACGTGGGGTTTAATTATTTCAGAAAAAGATGAATGGAGGAGCCCAACAACACAAAAAGGAAATTGCATGAACTTAACAGATGTAAGCGTAAATGGGAAAGAGAAATGAAAAACTGATGCAAACTGCAGCCAGCTCACAAGAGATATGACGTGATAAACAATAGAAGACAGGGGAAACAAAAAAGGGGCTCCGTTTAACTGTCTGGTAGTGAAGGTAGTTCTGAAAGATTCAGTTTAGTGAGGCAAGTTCAGACCACATTGATATCCCACAGTACACAAACTCGGTGAACAATCAGGCACCAACAGCCATGTGAGATTTAGGAATACTTTGTTTTCTTTGAATGGTAGCTGCAGGGACATGATTCAGCAGAGGAGAAGTTGGAAAATTACATGAGGAATTAGACCAAAAAGGAAAAATACGAACTCAAAAAGTCGTGCCAAAGTCACAGCTTCTTGGATCATTCTTAAAGAAAATCAGAATACACCCTTCCCAAGTGCATGCACTCGAGCAGTAAGTTAGTACTTCTTCCTCACTCTGTTTTCCAATGTTTTTTAGTTTATTATCTGGCTCCTGTTATATTCATAATATTATTATTATGATACTTGCTGAATTTTAGCAAAGCATGTTTTGTCTGCTGCTCAGTGTACGCTCACCCATTATTCCCCAAACAACCGCAAGTAATATTATTTAGTCATTTAACTGAAGGTTATATTTGGGCAAGAATGGTTTTCTCCAAAGCACTGTTTACCTCTTGGATTCGCATCATGAAGTATTACAATGCACTACCTAATACCACTAAAACGCATTGTATGGTGACTAACCACTGTAATAATGTGATCACTCTGTAATAATTCAACTGTTAACTCAAGCACTTTACTGCAGCGAAAGCATGCCTTACTGTTGTGGATAATTTTGTTTTGCTGTTATTGGTTTATTCAGTCTCTTGTTAGGTTGGAAAAAACTGACAGCATACTGCATTATCTAAAGAATTACATAAAGATTACTCTAATGAATTACTTTAATTTTCAGCTCCGTGATGTTCAGAGAGGCAGTGACCAGACAGATACATTCAAAAGGTACTTGGTGCTTGAGAAGATTCTACTTCTCTAATTAGACTTATAGAATGGTGTAACTATGTTTGTAATTCTAGAAAACAAGGTTTTTTTGGATCTAAGCAGTTCTTTGGCTTCCAACAGGGTTTTTAACACCTCAGGGATACCAAATATTCTCTTCTTATCAAAACTAAGAGATTCTCTACTGTTTAGAGACCTAAAAGCCTTAAGTTTGAAACATTATGGATAGATATTTTATTGAAAACCTCATCTGTTTAGTGACCTCCTGGGCATGAAAATTATTCTCTTTGACTTATATTCTGGCTGTGGGAAAATTCTGCAGTCCAGGACATTCAATTCACTCTAGCAGAGACTGGCCTTCTGAGCTAGATTTTCTGAAATATCAGGAGAGAGAAACTAATAGATGAAGCGTAAGGGCTCGACTATGTGATCATATAATATTATTTTTAAAAAATTAAAATCTGGAAAAGAATAGATTATTTTGTTTCATGTCTGGTTCTGGTGGTGATATTTGTTTCCTAGTTATATATGCATGCAAATATGTGTGTGTGAGAGAGAGACAGTGTGTGTGCATATGCATGCTGTGAATATTATTTTAAGCTTTAAAAGTCAGAAGGTCAGGCTTCAGGAAATGCCAGGAATATGGAGGCTTTTGCTACCTTAGTTTAAGTTCACTGACCATATGTTTAAGAAGCAAATTTTCATTGCACAGCAATATATTTTTCTATGGGACCTGTATTCAATGTATGGGATAAATGATACTCACTAAATAGCAATACAGTGTTTTGGATTTTTTCTATCCCATATTTAGAGCACAGTATAAGACCTACACTGAAAACGGAATTATTAATTTTCTCAGGTTGTTATTTTTTCTTGTTGCTTATCTGTATATCTCTCTCTATATACACATATATGAGTGCTTCAAAAATAGTAATGCATTTAACACTAAAGCACACTTGTAGAGATAGACAATATAAGCACAGTAAGATTCTTGTCTAAAGTCCCCATGGAACTGGTGTGCCCAAATTGGGAAATGTAGGTACATGATTCTTACAGGAGTTAGATTTATATAAGCACTTCATATATTCAAAGTACATCTTTCACCGATTTCAGGTGCATCTCTTGAGTGCTCCACACTTGTACTGGTCAGAAGTATAAAGTCAGATACCCCAAAAATGAAAGCCACATAATTAGTGACCAACTACAAAAAGTTTCCATTAAGCACCTTTATTGATATAGAATATGATCTGATGGGGAAATACAGGCATTGACTTTAATCCCATAGGCAATCTTCCACCATGGTAAACACCACCAACCTTTTATCTTTTTGATGGTTTTTGTCTCATTCAAACTCATATTCAAATGGCTTTAAGAAATGAAGTTGAGTCCTACAGACAAACATATGCTGCAATGCCTTTTTTAGCCCTTACAGCCCCTCCATCCATCTGTTCTAACATGGTTTTTGTCTTAAATATTTTCTTCACGTTTTCTTCTGTATCTTGTCCTGGTTGTCTTATTCTCAGCTAGTCAGGTCTTATGACTATAGATAGACAGAAATCCATCTTCTGGTTTTCAGGGTGAATGGCATGGCATATACTGTGTCTGTAGAGCTAAACTCTGTTGCAGACAGATGGGGTGGTTTTATCCATCCTGCTTGCTGGAAGCATTGAGAAGTTTGTACTATTTCCCTAAACCTGTCTAGGAGCACAACACGCAATACTGTGTCAGGAAGTCATCTAAAAATTACACAGGATGAATAAATGTGGAGCAGCGCTCAAGTCTGCCTTGGCTCTGTTTTGTTTACATGGACATGTTCCAATTGCAGTCAGATTTTTCATCCTGATCTTCTTTTCCCTTATGCCTTATTACCACCTGCCCACTTTCTTATTCCCAAACTTTGTCACAGGTTTTTTCTTCTTTTTTTTTTCCTTGCCCTTTCAGTTCCAGTCTGCCCCTTCACAGCTCCCTAGTCATTTTGTCTATTTGCTATTTTTGTCTCCAATTGCACTGCCAGTCATAAACGATGACCAGTGTATGGCACTACTAAGCTTTCTTGATGAGTTCATTGTTTAATAGCAGGGAAATCTCACAGGAGCTCCTCTCTGATCAATGCCAGTTCTTCTCCTGAAACCTGGTTTCATTCAGATCTGTCTTCTCTTTCTGCCCCATCTTCATCTGCTTGTCAATCTCCTTGTCCTTTCAGAGCCAGCCTTCTAAAGCTTCTCAAGTAATCTTCAGCTTTTTTTCAAGTGATCTTCATCTTTTTTCGCATCTTCTTTAACCACCTGGCTTCCGTTTTCCAGCTTTCTTGCAGTAACCAGTCCCCATTATCTCATCCCAACTCCAGTCTCAAGTCTCATGTCCATGTCTTCATTTATTCCCTACATAAATTCTATGGAAATTTTAGTTCCAGAACATGAGAAACAACATCGGGGTGAGAGGCAGACAATGCAGGACCTCCCTTTCAGTGAAAATATGTACTTAAGTTAGTTTAAAATTATGCTGTAAGTGCACCTTGAGAAGCTTAATTTGCTTTCAAAGGATGATGAAGGTGAACAACAGATTTTTTTTTCTTCTTTTCTTCCTGCTCTGCACTCTAATATCAAAGGCTTTGAAGCAATCATCTTTTAGAAAAAAATCTTTTCTTCGTATTTCTGAATTAAAACATGGTGAAATTTCTCTCTTGGAATCTGTTACTATCTATAGCTGTCAGGCAAAGTTAGTTTGGTGGAAAAATTTGAAAAATTCTGGTTTTCAGTCTTTCTGTAGCTTCCTTATTATACCTCAAGAATGTAACGGGAATTTAAACTGAGCACATAAATTTAGCATACAGCACAGAAATGCCCCTTTGCAAATCAAGAGTAAATAACATTCATGAAAAGAGAATCTAGCCCTTGTTGTGGAGTGGTTATAAGTGGAGCAGCAATTTGGTAGCTGCTTTTTTAAACTGTAATTAGAAAAGCTTTGCTAACTCTTCCATGGTTTTGACCCATTAAGTAGAGGGAGTTATTCTCTAATGAGAACACCATTCACAGGCTGCTGTATGAGTCCTTCTCCTCTCTTATCTGGAGGCCAGTGATACGAAGACCAGCATGGGTTAATTGGAAATCTAGCCCTTTGTTCATTTTCTTGGCTATGTTGCTTTCTTTTTTTTTTTTCCCCTCTAGAGTGTAACAGCAGGAAACATTTTTATTTTTTTAATGATATGAAAAACAATAACCACTGTTTACATTCCATAATTGTTAGAAATGAGGCTCGTTAAAGTGGTAACGAAGTCCTTACAACATGGTACTTTGGTGCTGCATATGCAAGACCAGTAAAAGAAAAAATCATTAATGGATCAGACCTGTGAATCTATGGAAAGGTAGGGCAACTATGTCTTCAACATAGCATTTCAGTTGCAAACATCTTTCATCTGTCTCCCCTTTTCTCTGCTGTACAGCTGGGAACGGGCTGGGCAACTGCTTTTTGCCTTGCCTCTCAATTTGCACCAGAGAGGATGATTAATTTTTATTTTTTTTTTTTTTTAACGTCTCTATTTCATTTCTAGCGTCCTAAAGAAAAAAACCAAAACAACACAGCATACCTCAGGTTTTCCTGATGACCTTTTTTTCTTTCTTTCTTATTCCTTAGGAATATGTGTCATAATGTGTAGGGACACTTTTCGCTGTCTGCTGTGGTTAATTTTGGATAGTAACTGAATCTTGCTTTGAAAAGCGAGAGACGGAAGTTGGTTCTCAGAAACTGATTGGCAGAGAGTCTTTATATGATGCTGTGTTGTCTGGCTTTTCTGATTTAGGCCAGTGCTGCCTTGGAGATCTTTGTGCTCCATTGTCAAGGGTGTTACTGGGTTTATTTTTCCATTGAGTATGCTCTTTATATGATCTTCTAGCATCTTTTATCTATGTTTTGTACTTAAGAAAAAAACACAACTGATTTATCGTAGTCTTGCCTCACTTAGGTATCTAAGATTTCCCAGTAATAATATATGTAATGACCATAAAACCCATGCAAATCCTTGTGTTATTAAAAAGAGAAAACAAATTAGTCAAACCAATACTTCAACAGAGATTTCATTTTGAGAGATTACCAGCTCACCAGAATGCTGTTTTCACTGGAACCTTCCAAAATGGAGGATTTGCTAATGCATACCACGTAACACACAACATGCAGTTTACTAGCCCAAAACTTGGAAAATGAATGAAAAAAAGCTGTAATTTTAGACTTGCCAAACCAAGTGTAAAATTGTGTGCCAATCACCCTATCGTCTTGCCAGCACCACATTAAACTACTGCAGCATTGCAGCTCCCACCGTCTGTGAACTGGATCTGCTATTAGCATCTTCAGCTGTAGACATGCCCTGCCTGCTTTCACGTTTCCTCTAGTTCTGCGGCGTGAAACGCTAGCGCTAGGGATGACAGCAATCAACTCCCACCTTGTTAATTTTTTTCATTTCAACAGGACAGAATGATATGAAAATCCAGAGGGACTAAGGCTTCAGCACATCGATTCAGATTCTGTGATACAAATTAGAAGTAGGTACAGTTGCACATACATGTAATAAATTATTTGCCAGACTAGCAGTCACCATTGGATTCCTGAAGTCTTAGAACAAATATGAATGCCAAGACCACTATAATTTTAAGGCCAAAACTCCTTATGTCAATAATGGGAATATGAACAAATAAAATAGTTTTATGGTGATCTGAAAATAAAAAGCCCAAAAGCTTTGAGACATACAATCAAGAAGAAAAAATATGTATTTTGTTTTTTTCAGTGCCTTTTGAGACAATTTTTTTTTATTTTTAAGCTGCTACTCTCCACTGCAAAGTAGTATTATACTGCAAATTTTAATTTTAAAAAACTACAGTGTCAGTTGTTTTCATGCAATCTTCATGCAAATACTTAGAGCCATGTAGACGGGTACAAATATTTTTTTATTATACCAGTTTTAAAGAATGAAAAAAAAACTTACCCAGACTTCAGGAACTACTCACAAGCATGTATAGTAGAGAAAAGATGAAAAATTATTCCAAGAAAATTTCTTGATAATATTGCTTGGGTTAACATATGTAAGCAGGAATGGCAGTTCCAAGTTAGCAAAGAAATAAAGCATGTAGTAAAATATTTTAAAAAGGCCCAAATTTTATTGGTTTGTTATTTCTTGTATAAATCTTGCTGCCAGAGCAAATTGAGAGCAACTCAGTCATCTCAGCCTTGCAAAGAATGTAGAGCTATTATTGGTCTTCTCATAAATCTCAATAGTAAGTTCTAAATGTAAAATAGAAAAGATCAGCACAAAGGTTGGCATAATTCTTCCCAATATAAGGGGATCATCACACGGAATCACTGTACACCAAAAGCTAAACCCATTAAGTCATTTAAAGAGACTATTTGATTGATTAATGAAAAAAAAATTATAAACAAACTAATATGATTCACTGACAGAGAAGAAGAGATCAACAACTTGACCTTTAAAAAGGTATTTCTTTAGGCATTCACGATGGAGCTTATATTTCTAGAAAGAATATTTTGCAGAGGCATGATTGTACCAAAGAATATTTCACTGCAAAGGTTTCTTGAAAGCAAGATAGAATTTCTGATAGAGATGGAATATAGACCTACACCTTGGATTTGAACTTTTGTGTCAGATCTGCAGGAACCAGATTCACATTATTTTTCTAACTGGAATATGTTTAAACTTATATCGCTCATATCCTTACTCAATGTCTTCATGGCAGTATAGCTCCCTGATTTGTTTTCATTTGACAGTTCTTATGTGAATTCTTCTCACAGTAAAAAGTGAACAAAGAAGCTAGAAGATTTTAACAAAATTGAATTATACTTTTTCTACCAGACTTGTTCAATGGAAATCTTGCCTGGTAATATATCATACTAGGTAAAAACCCTCACCTTGTCTGCACACCCAGAGAGCATGGGGAGATGATGGTAAGTGTGGGGGCCAAACAAAACTCCGCCCTGGCTGTCCCCAGGCCCATTTCAGGAACCATCAGCCCATCAAAGGGCCATCTTCACACGCCCAGAGAAGAACTGAGGCACAAAGGCTGGTGAGGAATGCAAACTAAGGACTCAGAGGAAGGCATAGCCTATCCAGGCCCCTGCCAGGGCTGTCCCAGGACAGTCTCAGCCCCAATGTACTGGCATGCAACCTATCAAGATAAGCCAAGAGGAGAAATGCTCTGGATGACCTTTTTGCACTAAGGAGGTGGTCACTACCTAGGAACACATAATGGAAATCAGGGGAAGAGCATTTTGGAACTGCATAAGACTTACTAAGGGATGTTTGGAGAAGGAACCAAAATGGGGAAAGGGAGGGATAAAGGCTGTTTGGAGAAGAAACAAGTGTGGCAAGATAGAAGCATAAAAGGATAAAAAGGGTGAGTCACTTGTAGACAGGGCTGGTCAGTGTTCCTCTCTGGCCATGCCCTGTGCTTGGTCAGCACAGTTTGTCCTGTGTTCTGCTTAAATTTCATTCCTAACTCATTTCCTGGGTGACGGATTCTTTATTTGGTGTGCAACTGTGTGTCTGTGGACCTGAGTGTCAGCCCTGGGATGGGGCCGGGGTCAGAGTCTGTGTGTCTGTGGTGCAGCAACTGGAGTGAGTGTGGGTGTGTGAGTGAGTGTGAGTGCCTGTGAAGACCCAGCTGCACGAGCTGGTGAGTAGGTGGCATGGCCTGGGAGCCGGTGGGGGATGTCTGTCAGACTAAAACCACAGGAGGAGCTGGCTTTTGGAGGGCTGGGTAGTCTGAGATATCTGCTGAAGAGACTGTAGAGTCTGGGGAATAACCATGGCCTGCTTATATGTGCACGTGTGTTTGTGTGTGTGTAGGTGTCTCTAGGGGTGAGGTACCTGGGCAAAGTGAGGATCCAGGACCAGCTCATGGATGGATTGTACATCCAAGGTCAGCTATTAAGGCATCTATAGTCTATGTGTGTGTGTGGAGGGTTGGGGCAGAACTGGGGAGGATAAGGGAGTGAGTAAGGACTTCTCTAATAGCAGCTGATGTGAAGCTGCAGCTGCTGGGGCTTATATGCCCAGATGGTAACAACTGGAGAGACTGGGATCCAGGGGCAGCTGGTGGGTGCATTGAGTGTCTCAGCCCAGCTTCTGGAGGGATCCACACTGTACATATATACATGTCCCACTGACAGACCTTCCTCCTAATCAGCCATAGAAACAAAATTGGTGTTGTTTGCATTGATGTGAGTGCTGATTGTGCCTGTCTATGCTGATCTGTGTGGCCAGCTGCATGTATATACACGTGTTGCATATGCGTGTTTATGTATGGACCTACTGATAATACATGCTCAGCTTCGCCGCTCTTTGTACCTGGGGCACACAGCTGCGGCAGCCTCAGCTCTATTGGGCTACAGATTCAGTCTCCCCTTAACTAATTATAGCCAGTTAAGAATCAAATTTTACATGTTTGGCATCAGAAACACACCTAGGTATGTCCCAAAATTTGTGGTAAATCTAAGAAATAAAACAAAAAATAAAACCAGCTAGGTCTCTAAAGGGCTCTGGTTTCTGCTGGGTTAGTTCTACCATTATATCTGAGCAGGCTGGGGTATGATGAGCCTAAGGACTGCCACAAGCCATGGGGAAGGAGCTTATGGAGGAAGAAAGCCAGGCAGCTTGCAACACCAACTAGACATTGCCTCAGCTTTGCTACAATGAAAATGGTAGGCAGAAATCTTTCTACCTTTTTCCTTTGTGAATAGAAATTATTTTTGAACTTTTCTTCTGGAATGGAAATTTTCTTCTGTCTCAGTTTAGTTATTATCTTCTGCAACTGCAGAAGTTTTCTTCTATGAGCATTTAAGTCAATAACATTGGTCAGATCCCTTTACCAGCTATTCCACCCAATCTTGTTGCAGCAACTGTGACTTCTTCTGTGACTAAGGTGACTGTGGAGGACAGGGGCAAGAACACTAGAAATCTTTGCTAAGAACATGTATTGTATACAAGTATAGCTAGACATAATAAGCTGTAACTGAGCTCCAAATTTACACTCCTCCTACACATGTAACTTTTAGACTCCTTTTCTACTACATCTTCTATCCGTAATCTCTTCTACTATGTGGTAATTTTGAGTTAGAAGAGAAACAAATAACTTCAAAGCAACCTATAGATGCAAAATTTTCAGCAAATGATTTTTGTTATATATTCAGAACTTCTTACTTCTCAATTCTCTTATCTACCCTTGTAATTCATTACGAAAAAGTAAGTAGTTTTTGTAAGAGCAGGTGAAGTAGGAAAAAAGATGGCAATATTCAATTGGGAAAGTAAGGAAACCATTTTAAGTATTCAATATATACTTTATAAAAAAAAAAAACTACATATGCTGTTGATTCTTTTTTGATTGTCTTCCTTCTGCACATTTTTCAGTTGTAGTTTATTTGGGCTGGAAATTGTTGTATTAATAAATCATTACGGCAGCAGTCATTTTGACCCTGATCTGAGAAATATCATAGCATGGATCTTAGGAGACCATTTCGTCCTTCAGTCTGCTCCAAGGCAGTATTAGCACTCCTCCTGACACATATTTTTGTTTAACCTTTTCTTAAAGACTTCAATGATAGAACTCCCTAGGCAATCTATTTCCATGCTTTATAATCCTCACCATTGGAAATATTTCCTAATATGATGCCTTCTTTCTGCAATTTTTCCCCTTCTTTTTTGCAAAAGTGTTCATGAAATATTATCTGCCCTGAATCATTTCTCCTTCAGGCTAACCATTATATGTTTTGCACCTTTCTTTTCTCCGAAGTCTTACTTTTTTAGACTTTTGATGAATACCAGAGATTGCAAGGCTTTAGACATCTGATCAGCCTTTACCTGGTTTTAGCCTCCATTAAATGCAATACATGCAATTGATCACAAACCTCCATAAGAGGGCTTAATGATGCCGGAATAAAAGTATAAGGGCTTGCAAACGATGCTTTTTTAAATTCATTTTGGTATGATTACCATTAATCTCAATAGGACTGTACATAAATACAGTACATAGCCATAGTACTTACCCTAAGTTTAACTTGTGATCCTGTATACCCTCCTTTACTCAGGCTTGACAGTGCAGTTGACCTGTACTGGTGCAGATAATTACTCCTGCTTACAGTGAGGAACCTTGCAGTTGCCCTTATAAGATCACTTTCTATTTCAAGTTTATTTCTTCAATATCTTAAGACTGCTTTGTATGCTGATCTCATTTTCTAATGCCTTTGCAGTCCCTCCTAGTCTAGTTTCATCTGGCATACCCTCTATTTCATCACTCAGGTAATTTGTGAAAGTTATCATCATACCTTAATAAGGCATATAAGCTGCAGGACAAAGAAATTTGGTAGTGATTGTGGCTGTGATATATTTATTAAAAATTCAATTAGTAGTGATGCATAGGTATCCAATATTTGGTGGATTCATTCCAGCATAGCAAAGCACGAAATACAGGCATCCTGCATTCTTATTCATGCAGAGAAATAAAAACTGTAAGAACAATGAGAGTGTGTGGTTAGGATTTTGGTGAAAGGAAAAATGCTACAAAAACCAAATATGTTTTTTAAACACAAGACCAATTAGTGCTTTGAGTGGCTTAAAGTTTTGAGCCGGATCTCACTGCACAGCATTTCTGAAGTTAACGGAAAAAACACCAAAGCAGATTTATAAACTTGTTCTTAGTCTTGCTCTCAGCCTAGAAACTTTCAGCAGGTTTTTGGATTGCATCAGACTCCACACAGCCATAATTGGCTCTATAAGAAAAGTTTTTCTCCTTTTTTTCTTCTTTTGTTTTACTGCCTTAGATACTCAGTTGTGTCTGCTATGCTGCTGATTGCTTGTGTCCCTTCTTGATGACATCTCTTGTATTGCCTGTCATGTTTGTTGAAAGCTTCTCTCACTTGACCATATGTAGCAGACCCTCAAGGAGCTGCCATCTCCTTCTAAAGAAGCAGCTTCTACCTAATCTAGCGGCAACCTCTCAGCAGCCAGTACATACTCCTTTAACCTTATGGGCACTCAAAAGGTGTTTTGGGAAGGTGAGGAGAAAAATTTCAGCTTTTCAGCAATTCGAAGTTTTTAGTGCAATCTTAAAGAGCTAAGGCATCCAAGACATCATCAGGGAGCTGGCAGATGCAATCAAGGACACATGGGGTACTTGTGATTTTCTTGAGTGTCATTGGAGGCCAAAAAGAAAACTGTGCCACTAGATGCCTCTGTTTGGGTACTCGAATTCCACCCAGGTTTTCTGAGTATGCCAGTTCCTAGTATTCTTAGACTTTTGAGTGAGGAACTTACTGTCAGTCACTTACTCTCTGATTACAATGATTTAGTTCTTGATGAAGAAAAATAAAAATAAATATTTTTTTAGTATACCCAAAATATACAGTGTAATTCAAAATGTTAAGAAAGGCTGAAATGAATTAAAAATTAACTAATTTACATCAACATTAAATTTTAAATATGACTCTCTTTTTTCCCCTATATACATAATCTAATGTCATGTTGAAATGTTCCTGATATACAAAGCTCGTATGTCTTATGTCTTTGATTGCATTTAGCAGAGAACCCTGTGTGAAGCATGATGTTTTCTGTAATTAATCTCTTTTCTTGGTCCCTCCAGGAAGTCCAAAGTGATTTTACGTTTCCTCTGTCTGACCTCAATTCCCCAGTTCTTTAATCTTAAACATTTCTAGTTTATTCGGGAGATACTATTAGATGCCCCAATTCAACAGTCTTATCTCTTTGGAGATAAAATACCAGAATCAGAGATCATCTTTTGTGTTAGATATATTGATTCATACCTTGTGTCTCAGAAAGAAATAATGCTTTCTTATCTTTGTGACTTTGCCTTCACTGTTCAATGTGAAGTATCTGAAATATATTTTTTATAAATCTCAGTGTTGCCAAAATACTTGATCTAGACATTTAAAGGGATAAATGCGTGTAGTTCATTAGTAGCTTTTGACTGAGACCAGGCATGATGGTAATCAGCATTTCTGGGGTGATAAAAGCTTTAGAGTGATTGCTGCTGCTCTCCATCCAAATTTTTCTTTTCTTCTCTGGAGCTACTGTAATAAACTCTTACTGAAATATTCTTGACTGAAATTTTTCACTTCTGACATACTTAATGTTTCCTACAGTGTTTCTGGGATTTTATTTAGAAACCCAGGAGATTTGTCTGCTCTGTCCCATCCATATCAGTCTGGTAGTGAATCTGTATGCTTTCTGTTAGCTGCAGGTCACCATCTTCTGAAACATTTTCATTAATACAAAAATTACCTGAAGTCCAATTTCACAGTTCAATAGTAATTTTGCATGCTCAGAGCTTTTTTGGCTGTCCAAGTAAGAACTAAAAAAAGAAAAAAAAAGGAAAAAAAAAGATTAATTTTTCATACTGTTTTCAGCTGTTCAGCTGAGATGTTTGGATAAATTCACCAATCTGTCAGCTGAATGCATTTATAATGAAGACAGCAGAATTCTTTTTCTTTTTACTGTAAGGAATTTTCATTCTTTATGAAGGTTTCTAAGGATTTACTTTTTCTAACATCATAAGTCTTAAGCGATATTTGTTTTTGAAATAGGATAACTTGAAAGGTGTTGCTAGTGAGATAGGGTGTTATTTCTCTGAGATTCCATTTAATACTGGGTTTGATCCTGCAGGTTGGCTTGAAGACAACAAGGCTCAATGTGGTTCAACAAGGCCAAGTCCTGCACTCGGGTCACAACAACCCCATGCAGCGTTACAAGCTTGGGGAAGAGTGGCTGGAGAGCTGCCCGGCAGAAAAGGACCTGGGGGTGTTGGTCGATAACCAGCTGGATATGAGCCAGCAGTGTGCCCAGGTGGTCAAGAAGGCCAGTAGCTTCATGGCCTGTATCAGGAACTGTGTGGTGAGTAGGACTAGGGAAGTGATCATCCCCCTGTACTTGGCACTGGTGAGGCCCCACCTCGAGTACTGTGTCCAGTTTTGAGTCCCTCACCACAAAAAAGACATTGAGGTGCTGGAGCAGGTCCAGAGAAGGGAAACAAAGCTGGTGAGGGGTCTGGAGAACAAGTCTTACGAGGAGGGGCTGAGGGAGCTGGGGGTGTTCAGCCTGGAGAAAAGGAGGCTGAGGGGAGACCTTATCGCTCTCTACAACTACCTGAAAGGAGGTTGTAGCGAGGTGGGGATCGGTCTTTTCTCCCAAGTAACAGGAGATAGGACAGGAGGAAATGGCCTCAACCTGCACCAGGGAAGGTTTAGACTGGATATGAGGGGAAATTTTTACACTGAAAGGGTTATTAAGCATTGGAAGAAGCTGCCCAGGGAAGTGGTTGAGTCACGATCCCTGGAGGTATTTAAAAGACAGCTAGACATAGAGCTTAGAGATATGGGTTAGTGATGGTTTTTGTCAGAGTTAGGTTGAAGTTGGATGATCTGGAAGGTCCCTTCCAATCTAGGCAATTCTATGATTCTATGCCATAGGTGAATCAGTATTTCTGACAGACCTCAAAGGAGATTGTATGTGTACTTGACTGTAAAGTCCAGTGCTTTAAATCTGGTCTTTGGTAAAATTTGCTTTAAAGTGACAGTAAGGGATGGGCAGTTCTGTTTAGTGGGTAGACTTTTATTTATGCAATTATATTCGTATTTTTCCATTATTACTGTTGTCCAAATCCCTTTTAAAACTCATTGAAAAATAAAATCCTGGTTTAAAAGTAAACAACTCCTTTAAGGTCATGAGAGTAATTTTGTTGATTTTAGGAGTGAGTTAAATCAAGGCCAGTTTTTTTGGAAAGCCAGGTACAAATTAACCATAAAGCAAATACCATCACTCATACTGTGCACTGTTCATCATTCTGATTAAATGGAATGTTGAATGTTAATTACCATGTAAAAGCCCTGTGATTCCTAAAATATCCATTTAGTTTAAGTGTTTGTTCATCTGTTTGTTTGTTCTTAATAGAAATTAAAACCTTTATGGAGAGCTGCTTCTTTAAAGCCAACATGTTCTTCCTACAATGAAGATATAGAATGTTAATTAGCTTCTAAGCTGTTCTGAATTATTCAATTAGACGACTTCTATACCCTACTTCTGGTTACACCTTGGATTTTCTTTTTTTTTTTTAATATAAAATGGCAACACTGACATCCAGTGTCTAGTTAAATTAATTGCAATTGATCCCTAAGGATATCCCAGGTGCAAATCCTCTATTCTTTACTTATTTTCTAACTATGTTTAAAGATGACAGTGCATCCTACAAAGTAACAGAAACAGCCTTCTATGACATAATTTGTGCAACTGAAAGACAAGAAAATAAGAAAAAAAAAATCTGATAAATATCATCAGAAAGATGAAATAAGTTATTTCATGTGGAGCTGTGAGGTTGTATTACTACGAACAGAAATTCCAGTTCAAGACTTCTGGGTAGAAGAATGTAAAAAGTCCAGTTAAAAAACAAACTAATGTATTTCATAGATATCTAATTTTGATGTGAAATCACTAATGGAGAATTTCCTTCAAAAAATGGTGAAGAAGGTTTCCACTGAAACAATTTGTACTACCAGTACGACATCAATACCAAAGAAGTATCGTATCACTTTGCTGGAAATAGTCTTTCAACGTTTACAATTTTGAATACACCTTTGATACAAGAATATTTTAAATACTTCAGAACTTGTACACTATATAATTACATATTATAATTTACTGTTACAGAAATGTACAACAGTGGCATAAGCAGGCCTTAGCTTTCTTTTCTATGTTCTCATGCCCTTTCTCATTTCCTAGGCTGCTTGATCAAAGGTGAGGATTTGTTGGCAGGAGGGGAGAAGTGCTGATTACTGGTGCGACTTAATCTGCCAGGTGAGGTCAGTTGTGCCTAAAACTAAAGTGCTTGCAAGATGGTATTTGGATGGGGGAGGATGGGAAAGCTACATGCTGAGGGACATGGAAATGGTAAGGGTTTGGAGAAGGAACAGTATGGGAAAGGAAGGAATGGAGGAAGGAAAGAAGGAGGAAAGAAAAGAACAAGATCCTCAAGATGTTGAAGTATTCTAATTTTAAAAATATTGATAACTGAGAACAACAGGATTTAAATACATATGTGATCAGTGTGATGGGTAAGAAAGCACAAGTTATGCTTGAAGAGAATATGGTATATCATCAGAATACAAGAAACCACAATAAGCGAAGGAAACAGGGCTGGGGTGAAGACTGTGTTTTATTTAGCATTTCTTGGCATGACTGGCTGGTGCAAGGGTAGTGAACAACTCCAGCAAAATTACTGAGAATTCAAACACCCTATGCAGTATTGTGGTTGCCTGCCAATATAGGATTTTACTATATTAAGAGCTTTTTTTGTAAACTTTTAATTTCTCAACAAAATTATTTTTGTCATCCTGAGAACTGTGTGTAAATCTGTTTTGCATCCACAAAATTATTTCAATTGGAAGCAAAAACACTGGGATTCATGAAAACAAAGGAAGGCCTTCCCATATGTCTCTGCATCAAAGGGGTTCAACTCATTTTTCCATTTCTGAAAAGAGTGTTTTACTTAATAATTCATAGAAGATTTTGTTTTACATCTCTCTAGGACTCTTTGCTACATCTCCTTCAGTTTTTATTAAAAAGTTTCCTTGTTATGGAAGCAGAAAGTCAGTCATGGGACTGATTCTCTAGCTTGGTAGGTAAATAGCATTTCCAATATATGGTACAGCTATATTTTAGACTTTGTTTTAGTTAATCAGGCTTTCAAAGTAGAAAAGTATCAAAACAGAGCAAACAAATTTAACAAAATAGCATCTAGTCTGTTCCTTTCATGAACTGAATAGCTTAAATTCATTTAGAAAAAAGATTGAATTGAACACAGATCGCCCATTCTGGCTGATTGGTGAATGTGAGCATTCGCTTTTCTTAAAAATGTGTGGAAACAAAATGTTTCCTTTTGGACTAAATAGGAAGTTTCAGTTCAGATCCTAAAGGAACAAATTTGACCTTGATTTTTTCAGATGATCAGAGTTTCCTATGATCCTTGTTGTTTATTGGAATGTTAATGATTAAGTGCAGTGCAATGAGATGGCTGTACAGAAGTGATGAAAGAGAAATTTTACCCCTTGAAACTCTTATTCTGTGTAATGCCAAAAATCTTCCAGGAAATGTTCATATTATTTTGGCTGCTAAGCCCTTTAGCTTTTTTTTTTTCATTTTTTTTTTTTCTTATTCAAGTTCATATAATTTGTAATTTATGAATCTGATTTCAGGAAGGTTTGAAGACTTCCCAAAGTCAGGACAAAATAATGCCATTCAATCTCTTTCAGGAAGCATTTCTTGACATACAAAATGAGGTCCTGCACACTTTTAAAATTTTCTTAACAAGTAGAGAAACTTGTTAAGAAAAACATATTATCAACCAGATAAAAATAAGTAAGTTTTAAGACAATGTGTTTATGTATGAAAGGAAGCGTATAACTCTTAGGAGCTTTTTGTTCACTTACTAACTTACAGTTCCTAAAATTTGGCTGCTTATACTTGCCTATAAAGTATTTTACGTATTTTAAGAAATGCTTTCAATAAATTATTAAAAAACAATTTGAGATCATTCCAGTTAATGTCTTTCTTGTTGGCACAATAATAATTTTCTAAAGGGGGAAAAAATAAATCAACAGTTTGAAATTGCTGGTCACAATTCATATTCAGTAGTTGAGAACAAGGCTTTCTTTCACAAAAATTATTAAGAGGAGGACTAAATATAGCCAGTATCAGTTCACGCATCTAAATACAAAGCTTAGATCCCCAAATTCTGTTATTCAATTGCTAATTAACTACAGGGGAACATGCATGTCCAGAGACACATTAAGCCTTATGCTGGGTTTGTCAAAAAAGGTTATATAAGGAGTCAAGGACTTGCTAAAAAACGTCATGAAGATTTTACCAGAAACTGTCTTTGTGAAAATGCTACACCTCCGGACCAGACACCTATGACCGCAGCAGTGGCTTATGAGATATTCTGTTTAGAATTAGCAAGAGTGTTTATTCTTTGTCTACCATATTGTTCAGGTATCAAAGGGGCTGCCAACATCAGGAGGCAAATGCTCAGTATGCTAAAGTGTTTGTTTACAATATACATGTTATTTCTCAATAATTCCCTGTGTGGATACTTTCACTGTGAAGTAAGAATTCCTCTGCATGACTGTACTTTGAAAATTGAGAGAAATGTTTCACAACAAGGGCACACTGAATATCTTTACAGAAAGCTAATTTCAGAAAGTGCACTATAAATGGACACCCCTAACTCTCTGTGCCTGGATTTCTTAAAATAAGCAAGTTGATATATAATGCGTTATTTCTGACACCTAGGCATGGTAAGCAAACATTTTTGTAATTAGTTAGTATTTTTCATTCTATTCTCAAAATTGATTTTTACATTGCATAATCTAAATTTCAGAGAGAGTTAGGTACTTAAAGACAAGATTTGCAAAATATGTTGGTGCCTTTAGTTGCAGGTGAGAATCTAAGCAGGCTAGATGTTTAAATAGGAATAAGAAAGACATCATTATCACTATTAATTCACAGTGTAAATGCACCTAAAATACCCAATGTAATTCTGGAATCCCAGCTCAAGAGAGATATAGTAGAAACTGAAAACAAGGAGACCTCACATGTGGTCAAAGGTATGGCTTCGTTTTCATGAGAAGTGTTGAGATATAATCAGGACTGCTAGTCTGGAAAAGTACGGAGCAGGGATGGATATGACAGAAGTTTTTAATATCCTGGATACTAACGTCAACAGACAACATCTGTGTCTATTAAGTAAAAGAAAGGATGTATCAAATAAAACCACCAGTTTGCAGATTCAAACCAAAGAAAAAGAGCAACTTCTTCACACAATGCATAAGTAAAAATAACATCCGGTAGTATTACCTAGATTTTGCAGACTTTCTTGAACACTGTTTGATATTGGGGGTATCTGTTTTTTCAGAAGCCTAGAGTCATAGAAGAGTTTGTGTTGGAAGGGACCTTTGAAGATCATCTAGTTCCAACGACTATGTTGCTTAAAGCACCATCCAACCTGACCTTGAACGTTTCCAGGGATGATGCGTCTACCACCTCTCTGGGCAACATGTTCCAGTGTTTCACCACCCTCATTGTAAAATATTTCTTCCTTATATCTAGTCTAAATCTTCCCTTTTTTAGTTTAAAACCATTACTCCTCGTCCTATCATAACAGGCCCTGCTAAAACTTTGTCCCCATCTTTCCTTTAGGCCCCCTTTAAGTACTGAAAGGCCACAGTAAGGTCTCCCCGGAGCCTTCTCTTCTCCAGGCTGAACGACCCCAAGTCTCTCAGCCTGTCCTCGTAGCAGGGGTGTTCCATCCCTCTGATCATTTTTGTGGCCCTCCTCTGGACCCTCTCCAACAGGTCCATGTCCTTCTTATGCTGGCAGCCCCAGAGCTGGACGCAGTACTGCAGGTGGGATCTCAGGCAGAGGGACAGAATCACCTCCCTTGACCTGCTGGCCACGCTTCTTTTGATGCAGCCCAGGATACGGTTGGCCTTCTGAGCTGCAAGTGCACATTGTCGGCTCATGTCCAGCTTTTCACCCACCAGTACCCCCAAGTCCTTCTTGGCAGGGCTGCTCTCAATCCCTTCATCCCCCAGGCTGTATTGCCCTGACCCAGGTGCAGGATCTTGCACTTGGCCTTGTTGAACCTCATGAAGTTCACACAGGCCCACTTCTCAAGCCTGTCCAGGTCCCTCTGGATGGCATCCCATCCCTTAGGCATGTCAACCTCACCACTCAGCTTGGAGTTGTCAAGATGAAGAGAAGTGATTATTTCCCTTTCCTTGTCTCTGCCCACAAGTGGAATATTCTGCTCTACTTCAGGCCCTTCCTCCTCCACCCTCAGAATACAAAAAAGAAATCAAAAAAACCTGAACAAGTTCAGCAGAGCCCACTAAGATGATCAGGCCTGGAACACTTGCCCTCTGAGGCAAAGATGAGAGAGCTGGGCTTTTTCATCCTGGAGAAAGGGCAGCTTCAGGGGGACCCAAGAGCAGACTCCCAGTGCCTAGGTGGACATTATCAGGGAGACTTGCCAGGCTTTTCACAGGAGTGCATAGTGGGAAGACATGAGACAATGAATATAAGCTAAAACAAGAGTGGTTCAGATTGTGTGTAAGGAACGCCTTATAAAGTCAAGCAGTGGAGCAGGTTGCCCTTTGGACAGGAATTTATACTAGAAACCTTCTGATGTTCTTTCCACTCTGAATTATCTTATGAACCTAGGATCTAACTCTAACCTTCTAAAATTCAGGTGCATTTTCTATACTGTTTGTTTGATCCCATTTCCTCTTATCTATTTAAGGCTTCATTCTTAGGATGGAATGGATTGTCCCAATAGAGATATTTTTTCCATGGATGAGTTTGAGAAAGATTAATAACTTTCTTGGACCCTTTAGAAAATTAATCAAGTTCTTCATGGTTTTGGCACAATGATGCAATATTAAGAGGAGTGAGAAACTGGCAAACTTAACAAGGATCAGAAAACAAACCAATTAAGCACAGATAGATCTCTTTAAGGCCATCTGCTTTTGTTTAGTTTAGTTTTTTAGAAGAGATAAGAATTCTATTAGGGCACATGGGTAAATATGTAATATTTCTTTGAATTTGAGGGAAAGACATTGACTGAGAATTGGGGGGTAATATGGAAACTTTTAAAGATGCTTTAAAGGTTAAAATTGTTATAGCTGTTGAAGAAAAGGAGTGATGTATATACCTGACAGTTTTGATTGTGGGTTATTTGAGCCACTTGTAGCAGTATAAATTTTTATCCACAATTTTAGCATCTTATCTTCACTACCACTGGTCACAGAAATCCTGTTCTGGGGATTTTTATCTATATATTCTTCCTGAGTTATATCTCATTTCTGAATGGCATGTTTGGGCAGTGCTGTCCTCCCATTGCCCTTGTGTGGAGTTAATGAAAGATATTATAGTTCTGTATTTCAGCAATCTTTATCCTTGGCAGGCTCTTCCCTGCTATAGCCTTCTGCATTTTGCTCTCTATAATCTTAAACATATTTTCCAACATATGAAATAAGGATTCTAACTATTCAAATTTCTTCAGAAGAAAACAAGGATTTTAAAAGAAATCAAGTCCTCTGCTAACTGAGTCAGTGTTCCAATAAACTACAAACCGTCACTGCAAGTCTCAAGGGAAGACAGATACTGAGTTAAGTCTCTATACCCATGATGAAGAGGTACAATTTCAATTGAGATAGAACTACTTCTAAAAGTGAATTAAAAAAGGAATCACACCTACTGTCCTTAAGAACATATGATGATGCTGTACAATCCTGTCCTGAGCACGCTATGCCTTACACAATCTGTGGTTTCACAATCACCAGAAGCAATTCACACTGAAAATTATAATGAAAAAATAAGGTGTTGCATGGATTTACATAGGAAGAACATAGTTTAAGGTAATACATAGAAAAAGAAAAAACCCCAAGTGAAACATCTTGTCCTGAAATGCTATGTTAAAGGCAAGAAGGAAGGGACCCCCTAAAATGGCACCTGTTGACTGCTTGAATAGGACCTAGACTTCTGTTCTGAAACACTGGATGCAAGCTATAATATTCCTCCAGTATTAAGACTCTCTTATATAATGATATTAATGGATAAATTTTGTTTAATCAGTGCAATGATTTCTATGTATTTACACTATAACTTGCTGCTGGAGGCTGGATACAGTTTAAAAAACAAAAGGCAGAGCTGACATCTTTGACTAATCTCACCTTTTAAAGTCCTTAGTGAGACAGATTTTATTTTATTATTTATAAATTATGAAACTGAATATTCATTGCAAATAAAAAGATACTAATTGGTAGTGGGGAAGAACTTCATGACAGTGTACTCACATGTTTGGCCATATTAATACCTAAGACAATGGACTGAAATGGGAAACTTGTTTATTTTATTTATTACAAACAATATACCTTTCCTCCCCTGCCTTCCCCTCCCCTTCCCTTTACCCTTCCCCCTCACCACCATTTTTCCTGCTATACACTTTGAAATTAATCCATTATTAACAGAAGACCCCCATTAACAGGAGATGTATTTGCAGAATATAACTCTTAAAGATAAAAAAATATTTTTGTTAATCAGTAAAGAAATTTTAATGTCATTAGAAGAGATTTTTTAAAAATCAGAAACATTGAAATGTCTTTTAAAAATATTTTTGTTGTCATTTCTCTATCCTCACTTTTAGTTAAACACATTATAGAATATATATGCAATAGAAAATAATGAAAATGTTGTAATAAATATGTAATGAAATACTTTTAAGTATTTATTATGTCTCATAGTATTTTGGCTCACTACAAATGTATACAGATAACTACAAGGTTAAATTCTATACAAAATTAATGGACTTAAAACTATATAATGGGACATTACTGAACAAATCGAAATCCAAATTACTTGGTTTTGTAGTTATTCTGTTAAAAATGCTATAAAAATAAATATTCTGTTGCATTTTTTGAAGAAAACATTTCTGTAAAAATTTTTCAGAGTTGTGTCTTTCTGTATCTGCTCTTCAGTTCAAAGAACTACCAATAACATTTTTTTTCTAATGTGTTATAGGTACTCCTATTTAGTATTTGCCATTTTTCTTTCGCTTTCACTTTAGTCACAATTTTATAGAATTTACAAGGCTTTTTGAGGGACTAAAGAACAATATTTTGCATGAAGGTAGCCTTTTTACTAACTTCCTGGGAACATTTGTGTGATTTAAGTTATTACTTTGGTTAGGTGAATTACAGAATTCCATCTAAAAACATTTGTATGTCTTGTATCTAATAAAAGAAGATAAACTCCGGTTGAGGTATAACATA